>NC_080673.1:1585042-1885042 GCF_030445035.2 Dasypus novemcinctus
TTCTGAAGAGACAAAGAGCCTTTCACCCATAGCTCACATTAACTTGACATTCTTTATAATATGTTTATGCTAGAGAGTGCTGAATGATTAAGTAACTCAAGAGAGAAAGGCATACAGTTACCTCTAATTCCAACAGAAAAACTGAATTCAGTTCTTACTGGGTCATTACTTTTTTTTGGTTTTCTGAAAATGTACCTCCATATAGAGCCATTCCTTCATGTTTACTCTGTGTAACACTGTTATCTACATGAGAAGAATATCTCACAGATGGGATTCAAATAAAAAATAACTAAAGAACATTTTACTAAGAAAGCTTTCCAAAGGCCAAACTGTGACAATATTTATATGATTGGAAGAAAACCTTGGGAATATTTTTAAAAGGTTGAATATACAAAAGTTGATAAATCTAATTGCAATTGTGAAATGCTCCCAGTGGTAGCTCTAGAAATAGAACTTCCATCTCCTTTCCTGCCTTCTTACCTTTATCCCTCTAGTCTTGAGAATTTGCTTCCACCTTTAGAAACCCACCCTAATGTCATTGTATTCATCCCTGTCTTTTGAATAATGACTAGAAAGCACACCAAAGGCTTTTAAAGAGGTTGGGGTCACATTGTGCAGCATAAATGGAGAGATTCAGAGATGTGAGGTTCCAAAGAGGGGAGGAAGTTTAAAGGATAAACTACCCAAGACTAACTGATAGAACTCATTTAATTAAGTCAATCAGTTTAAGGAGATTAATATCTCAGAATAAGGTTCTAGTCAGAAACTGTGGCTATCCTCCTTTTCTCTACTTTCTTTAGTGCAAAGAAACACAGAGTCATGAAAAGACAATGTGGAAAGTGATCCTAGATACTCAAAAGAGAGAAAAAAATATTCTTTTGCTGCCATAGTAGTGAATAGGATGTAGGGGGAAAATGGGTGGATTCATAATTCCTGCTCTTCTAAGGTCTTCAATAAGTCAATTCTAAAGTTTAGTATCTGCTATTTGTATCATCACCTCACTGATTTCAAAGTTTTATCACTCAGGAATATGTCCAACAGCATATAAAAGAAAACTATACTTGAAGTAGCTGAAAAAACAGATTTTTAAAATTTTAATTTTTTGTCACACAATGGGGAATTTGAAAGTTGGTAATCCAAACCTGGTGCATCAGCACAACAGTCCCATTAGTGCCCCTGGCTTACAGTATAACACAATAGGTCATAACTCCTGTTCTCATGCCACAAGATGTCTCTTCCCAAACTCCCCTGGCATCACAACTATGGCAGAGGAAAGTCAGTTGAGGCTGTGCCTGTTTTACAGAGCATTCTTAGAAGCCCCACCTAATGGGGTCCACTGATATGTATGGCCGACCCTGTGTCAATTGCTACCTCTATCTACAGAAGAAGAATTTTAAAATGCAGTTTTCAAGTGTTCAGATTACTATCTCAGGGAAAATACTATTTCTTGTAAGGGATAAAGAGAGATTGGATTTCCAGTAGCCAATTGAGTACAGTGCTCTACATGGCATATAAACTTCATTATCTGCACTGTGACACTAATAGTATCATGTGTTACTTGGCCAAAAATTTAAGATTCCCACATTGCAGGATGGCATTTCTCTACCTCCTTGAAATTAGATGTGGATCATGCTTCTTAATTTGGCCAGTAACATTGAAATAAGTGATGTAGATCATTCCCTGGAAAAACTAAGAGCAAGTGTTGAATTTTCCACTCTGGAATGGATCTGGTGATATTCCCAAAGGTTGCTGCTTCACCAGCCTGGGGCCTGAATGATGGCAATGAGTTGAAGCCCTCTGCTAACTCATGACAGACACATAACATACAGTAAGCCACAGAAGTTTGGGGTTATTTGCTACTACAGCATTATCTAGCCTACCACTACAGTTGTCTTCTAGCACTAGCTTCTATAGAGTGTCTGGTTATTTCTATTTCCTTATCATATTTTATTACCTTTTTTAAAGATACATAAATTAGACAAAATGTTACATTAAAAAATATAAGAGGTTCCCATATATCCCACTCCCCATACTCCCTACATCAACAACTTCTTTCATTAATGTGGTACTTACACTGCATTTGATGAGCACATTTTGGAACATTGCCACACAGCATGGATTACAGTTTACATTGTAGTTTACCCTCTCTCCAAGTCCATTCAGTGGGTTCTGATAGGATATATAATGTCCAGCATCTATCCTTGAGTTGCAACACTTACTCTCTGGTTTTTTGGACTTATCCAGGCAAGCTAAAAAGGAGGTGAGGATGGTCAACCATTACACCAGGGAATCAAGAGAGTCTACTACAGCTGCAAGCAGGAGAATTCCATCCATCAGCCATGTGGGATCTAAGCCCCCACTCAATTTAGAGGTGGGGTGGACATCACCATCCCAGGATCCTCAGGATGGAAGAATAATATATGGATTACAGTGGATTTACTGGTATTCTACTATAGAATTATTGTGACTCTAGCAATGGTAGAAATTATATCATTAGTGTGGAAACAGTGGCCATGGGAGATGTTGAAGGCAGGGAGAGGGAAAAAGAGGTGTAATATTGGGGCATTTTCAGGACTTGGAGTTGTCCTTATATTTTTAATCATATTTTTCCTTATGCCTCCTGTTTCCTTTTCCTTTATCCTTCCTTTCATTAAATTTCCCCTGCTTTTCTCCCTTATCTCTTTCCAACTGAATAGAACCTGGGAAATATATAGCTCCATCATTAGCACTGAGGTAAATAAAAGTTACTTCCTCTGAGTTATGGACTAAGATAGCATAAGCTATAGCAGTTCTACCTTTCCTCTACTTAGCACATGTTGAAGCTGTAAATTTAACCAGCCAAGTGCTCTGTCTAGTTTCTGAAATTGTTCTCCATTCTTTTCTAATTTTCTGGTAAGATTGAAGGTTGGCACATAAAGAAGTCACTACTGTATAATTTTGTTACTAGAATAAATCTGATGGTTGCTGAGCAAATAAAAAATGGTTTTAATTTAAATTTCTACTATACAAGCCAAGAACACAAAGGATAAATAGGGAAGTGGATGACAGATCATAGGATGTATGAACTGAAGTCTAATTGAAATGACATAAAAAATCATGCTTCTTGAAACTTCACACATTCTGTGTGTGGTAGGCTGAATTAGCTATATACTGCTATATTTAGAGGTCATGATTATGATAGGGTTTTTTTTCTTCTTTATTTTCTTTTAAATGTTACATTAAAAAATATGAGGTCCCCATATAGCCCCCCACCCCACCCACATCACCTCTTCCATCATCGCGGCACATCCACTGCACCTGGTGAATACATTCTGGAGCACTGCTGCACCACATGGACAGTACAGATAAGCAACATATTCCACAGCTAAGAAAGTTTTATGATGATTACAGCCAAGAGACAAGACAAAAAACATCTAACTGTGTTTTGCTTGAGGGATAATATATTGTGTAGTAATTAAGTCACGATGACCAGATTTATAATGAGTATATTAAGTGCACTTTAAAAGGAGAGGGTATGAAAGACTTAGAACTTAGAAATAATTTTTGTTAATTTAATTTTGAACTCAGGGAGTGTGCTGAAATGAAGATGAAGAGTTAAAGCTCCTGTTTCTACGACACTCTAATGCTTCAGGATCCTCATTAATGAGTCATAATCTTTTCTCTATCTTGGGAACATTCTCAGTAAAATTGAGAAAACAAAGCACATTCATTCCCTTGGGGTACCATAACATTGTTGTTGGTTTTTGTTTTTTCTCTCTTAACTCTGGGTTAATGACCCATAGCAAAAATGTGCATAATTTCATTAAAAATATTCAGAAGTTTCACAATTTGTAGTAGACATTAATTGTTTTGCTTTTTTAGTTTTTTATTTTTGTCAAATTCCCATCTTCCTCCTGGGAGCTACCCCTTTTTCTATGTGGTTCTTCTGGGATAATTAATCCCTGTACTCCAGAGATAATATATCATGAATTATGAATTATTTCATGTGATCTGCTAATATTTTGTTAAGGATTTTTGCATCTATTGACATCATGTATATCAGTGTGGTATATTCTTTTTTTGTAATACACTTATCAGAATTTATTATTAGCATTATATTTGCCTCATGAAATGACTTGGGCCTTCTTTCTCTAAATAATTTATATAAGATTGGCACTATTTCCTGATTGAATATTTTTGATAAAACATACCAGTGAAATTAGCCAGGCATGGAGTTTTCTTTTTGGGAATCTTCATGCAAATTTTAATTTCTTTAATAGGTATAGGGTTGTTCTTTCCTGTGTTGATTTGATAAATTGTATTTTCAAAAATTTGTCCATTTCAAGTTGTCAAAATTATTGGCATAGAATTGTTCATAGTATTATCTAATTATCACTTTAAAGGCTTTGTTCATTGCCACATCATCCTAATATTTAAACTAAGATCTTAATGGTATCTCCAGGCTATGATAGTTTCTCCTGTTCTTTATTTCATTTTATGAGCAATCTGGAAGAGTTCTTATCTACTGCCATAACATCAACTAATTTTCATATTAGAAGTGCCAATTCTGGGTGGTCATGAGAATTACTTGACTGCTTTTAATGAATGCTAAATCCTGATTTCCTCAACAGAAATATTGCATCAGTCTCTCTGGGGATTGAGCCCAAGCAGATCTTAGTCTATTCAATATCTCCACTATCAATTCTAAGGTGCAGCTATTGGCTAGAATCCCTTCTTTAAATGTTCCATATCCTAAATGGAAACCTCTAATTCTAAATATGCTTCTAATTTCATAAAGTAAAATTTGTTTAATTGGCAGCTGGAATGTCTGACAAACTTGAGTATATTACTTTCATCTCTGTAATTCTGACACTCCTTATGTATTCATTTTTTTCATTCTTAGCCAACTCAATTGAGGTAAACATCTCTAATTTTGATATTCCTTATGTATTCATTTTTTTTTTCAATTTAAGCCAACTCAGTTAAGGTAATTTTATATTTCAAATGCACCCATTTCCAGTGTACAGACAGATGAATTTTGAAAAATACATACATCCATGTTACCACCTCCCCTAGTCAATTGTCTTATCATCTCCAGAGAATTCCCATGTGAACCTTTTCATTTAACAACTGATGTGATATCTGCCAACCATATGTTACTTTTGCCTCTCTAGAATTTCATGTGAATGAAGTAGTAAAGTGTGAAAAATCTTGTTTCTGGATAAGTCTATTGTTTCAGTGTTTTGCTCCTTTTAATTGAATTTTTTACACAATGTCAAACTAGTGTTAACAAAAGCAAGGGATTGGAAAGTCAGTAGAATTGAGATTAGGTCTTGGATTGAACCAAAGAAAAGAGAATAATCAGAATTTCAATCCTTTTCGGATACTCTCTGCTTTACCTGTTCTTCCTCCTACTATAATATATTAGAATGTTCCCCAGGAACAAAAGATTTTTGGATCTGCCTTGCCTCCCAAGTCTGGGCCACTAGTGAAACTCTTAAGAAATACTTGAGGTCACTTTATTAGCCTAATTAGCCCTGCAATAAAGACTGCTCTGTGCCAATCCTAACAAAGCATAAAACAAGAATAGAAAAGGTCTAATTAACTCAGTTAATTTAACTAAATCACAGAGAAAGACCATCAATATATAAAAGAATACAAGAAGTCTAACATCTAACATTAAGCATCATAAAATTGAAAATATCCCGTATCAGATAAAAATTACTAGGCATGAAAATAAACATTTCTGAGAGTTAAATAAATTAATTATTAGAAAGAGACACATAAATGATGGAGATGAAAGAATTCATAGGATTAAAAAGGCAGAGGAAAAAATCATGATAAGAGAAATATAAAATATTAAAAAAATAATCTAGAAATGAAAATACAGTATCTAAAATGGAAAATAGGACCACAGAAGAAAAGATAAGTGAACATGAGTATGTAGTAATAGATATGATCCCTAAAAAGAAACATCAAAAGAAAAATAACTTAAAGAAATGAACAAAGATATGGGAGGTCCGCGGTTCAAACCCCGGGCCTCCTCGACCCGTGTGGAGCTGGCCATGCGCAGTGCTGATGCGCGCAAGGAGTGCCGTGCCACGCAAGGTGTCCCCCGCGTGGGGGAGCCCCACGCGCAGGGAGTGCGCCCGTGAGGAAAAGCCGCCCAGCGTGAAAAGAAAGAGCAGCCTGCCGAGAAATGGCGCCGCCCACACTTCCCATGCCACTGACGACAACAGAAGCGGACAAAGAAACAAGACGCAGCAAATAGACACCAAGAACAGACAACCAGGGGAGGGGGGGAAATTAAATAAATAAATAAATCTTAAAAAAAAAAAAAAAAAGAAATGAACAAAGAATAATTCACTTGTAATAAAATATTAAGTATATATTTTTGTGTACTTAGAAAGAAATAAGATGGACATAGAAAGGAAATATACTAGAAGAACAAAAACAAATTTTTCTAAATTTGATGAAAAAATGTTTTCAAGCAGAAAATGATGAAATAATAACAATGCACATCACAATCAAATTCACAAGAAAACAATGATGAAGATAAAAATCTTATACACAGCAATGTAAAATGAAAGACTTATTATCAACTGAGTAAAAACTTAAGGGTGAAAATATCTTCTGATAATGACATTTGCAAGCCAGAAAATAATGGAATGACATTTTTTTCTTCTGACAATTTTCTTTTATTTTTAAAGAAGGTATAGGTTACATGAAATTTACATCAGATATATGGGGGGAAGTGGACTTGGCCCAGTGGATAGGGCATCTGTCTACCACATGGGAGGTCCATGGTTCAAACCTCAGGCCTCCTTGACCCATGTGGAGCTGGCCCATGTGCAGTGCTGATGCATGCAAGGAGTGCCATGCCATGCAAGGTGTGCCATGCTGTGCATAGGGTAGCCCCATGTGCAAGGAGTGCCACCCAGCATGAAAGAAAGTGCAACCTGCCCAGGAATGGCACCATACACATGGAGAGTTGACACAGCAAGATGATGCAACAAAAAGAAACACAGATTCACATGTTGCTGACAACAACAGAAGCAGACAAAAAGAAGAACATGCAGCAAATGGACACAGAGAACAGACAACTGGGGTGGATGGGTGGGCAGGGGGGTGGGAAGGGGAGAGAAATAAATAAAATAAATCTTAAAAAGTAAATATATAAGGGATTCCCATATACCCCACCCCATTTCTCTATCACAATTTCCCCTATTAATAACATTTTTCATTACTGTGGTACATTTGTTACAATTGATGAATAAATATTGAAATATCACTACTAATCATTGTCTATAGTTTACATTATGGTTTGCACTACAAATTTTTTAATTTATTTTAATTTTTTCATTGTCTTTTTTCAAGTTTATTAGATCACAGGAAATGTTACATTAAAAAACATGAGGATTCATATATCCCACTCTCCACCCCCCACCCCCATCAATTTTAATTGTATTTTTGAAGATACATAGAGCCCAAAAAATGTTACGTTAAAAAGATAAGAGGTTCCTATATATCCCATCCCCCACCTGACTTCTCCCACATCAAGAAGTGGCACATTCATTGTGGCACTTTCATCATTTCATCATTGTGGCACATTCATTGCATTTGGTGAATACCTTTTTGAGCACTGCTGTACCACAAGGATAATATTGCAGGTTACACTCTCCCCCAGTACATTCAGTGGGTTGTGGCAAGATATATAATGTTCAGCATCCATCCCTGCAATATCATTTAGGACAACTCCAAGTCCCAAAAAAGCCCTCACATCACATCTCTTCTTCCCTTTCTCTGCCCTCAGCAAATACCATGGCCACTTTCTCCACATCAATGTTACAATTTTTTCCATTACTAGTTACAAGAGTTCTATAGTAGAATATCAGTAAATTCACTCTAATCCATATTTTATTCCTCCATCCTGTGGACCCTAGGATGGTGATGTCCACTCCACCTCTGTATTGAGAAGGGGCTTAGATCTTACATGGATGATGGATGCAATTCTTCTGCTTGCAGTTGTAGGCATTCTTGATTCCTTGGTGTGGTGGTCGACCATCTTCACCTCCCTGTTAGCTGACCTGGGTAAGTCCAACAAACCAGAGAGTAGGAGTTGCAATTCTGCTGAGGTTCAGTGCCCAGCTGCCACATGGAGAGTCCAGAGATTCAAGTCTCCTGAGTATACACCAATCCTAGCACCAACCACAGGTTCAGTAAAAGTGACAGAAGAGGCATGTGTAGAAAGTTCACATCTGAGTCCAACTTTATCACACTCAGGAACACAAATTCCAAAGTAGGTCCCACCGACATGGCACTGAACATCAGAGCCATCTGCCAAGACCATAGGGACATTTTAATGTAGAGAAAGAAAGAAAAAAGTTAACCAAGAATTCTAAACACAAAATTAAAAACTAAGAAAAAAAATTCTGAAAGGATCCATTGCCAGTCAAAAAGAATGCAGGAAGAGAACTTCTGGGGTATATGGTAGAGTAGGGAGCTCCAGAACTCACTGCTTACACCAAAACAACAAGGGTGTTCTTAAAACTGAAACAAAAGAACACTAGAGAGTGGTTGAAAGCAGTGTAAAAAAATAAAGACTTGTGGTAATGGTAACCATTTGGGTAATTATAAATGTCAGTATTATTATATTGCATTGTATTGTATTGTATTGTATTGTATCATATGTAACTTATGCCTTAGTTCCTACTGGTGCTAAAATGCAAATGCATAAAAAGTAATGATAAATGTATGAAGATATAAGTAGTAACAAGTACAGAAAAATCATGGGGTGCAGAGGTGCATGCTACTACAGTACCTTGGCATCAAACCAAATATGGTATATATTTAGGATGTTAAATTTAAGCTCTATAATAACCACAAGGAAAACAGAAGGAAAAAAATATATCCAGATAGAAATGAGAAGACATTCAATATGATACAACACAAGAAAACAAATAAATATAAAATTAGACTTTACTGGAAGTAAGGGGCAAAAAAACATGTAAGACCTTCAGAGGCTAAATAGCAACATGGCAGAAGAATGTCCTGTTTTATCAGTAGTGACTTAAATGTCAATGGATAAAACTCTCTAGTCAAAAGGCAGAGATTTGCAGACTAGATAATAAATCATGACCCAACTATATGCAGTTTGCAAGAGACTCACCTTAAATTAAAAAGTACAAGTAGTTTGAGGTTGAAATGATGGGAAAAAATATACCACACCAGGAATAACTAAAGGAGAGCTGCGGTGGCTATATTAGTACCATATTAAATAGATTTTAAGACAAAACAGTCACAAGGGATACATATGGTCATTATATACTGATAAAGCAGACAATTCAATAAAAGGATGTAATATTTTAAATGTATATGCTCCTATTAGCAGAGCCAGAAAAGTTTGAAGCAAACACTGGCCTATTTGAAAGCATAAACTAATGGTTCTACAGAAATAGTACGAGAATTTAACATACCACTCACAATAATGGACAAAACATCTAGGCAATAGATCAATGAGAAAGTAGTGGACTTGAATGATAAACCAACTATACCTAACAGACATATATAGAACATTGCACCCAGTGAAAACAGAGTACACGCTAATATTTCTTTATGTCTCAATAATGTCCTTTTGAACTTCTTCATTCTTAGATCCCGTCCAGTATCATGTATTGCATTTAATTGCCATCTCATTCATTTTCTTCCCTCCCTCTTCCTCTTCCTTCCTTTCTTTTACTTGTAGAAACATATATAATTCATACATGAAATACATGGTTTCCATATATTACCCTCCATACACAGTTTTCCTTATTGTTAACACTTTGCATTAGTAGTGTGGCAACTTTGTTACAATTGATGAAAGAATATGATTATAATTGTACTATTAACTGGAGTCCATAGTTTACATTAGTTTGTGTTGTACAGTCTTAGGGTTTCTTAAATATTTTTTATCCTGGTAATATATATACAACCTAAAATTTCTCCTTTCAACCACATTCAACTATATATTTTAGTGGTGTTAATTACATTCAAAATGTTGTGTTATCCTGGATGGAATGGAGGAGAGTATGGGCCATGATGTGGACCATTGACTATGAGGTGCAGAGGTGCCCAAAGATGTACTTACCAAATCCAATGGATGTGTCATGATGATGGGAATGAGTGTTGCTGGGGGGGGGGAGAGGTGGGGTGGGGGGGTGGGGTTGAATGGGACCTCACATATATATTTTTAATGTAATATTATTACAAAGTCAATTTAAAAAAAATGTTGTGTTATCAACAACACCATTTTTTACTAAAGCTGTATATCACCCAAAGAGAAACTAGTTAAACAGATTTTAGGTGCCTGGTAAAACATATTCTAGTTTCAGAATCTACTAATTTGCTTATTCTAATTATTTCACATCCATTAGAGCATACGATATTTTTCCTTCTGGTCTGACCTAATTCACTGTAAATGATGTCTTCAAAGTTCTTCCATAGTGTATCATGTATCAGAACTTCATTCTTCGATAATATGCCATTGTATGGATATACCACATTTTGTTTATTCACTCATTTCTTGATGGACACAGGTTGCTTTCCATCTTTTAGGAATTATGATTAACTCTGCTCTAAACATCGGTGTGCAAATAACCATTTGAGTCCCAGCTATTAGTTATTTTGGGTTTATACCTAGAAGTGGGCTTACCAAGTCTTATGGTAAATCTGTACATAACTTTCTGAGTAACTGGCAAACCGTTTTCTGCAGAACCAACAAACCATTTTCCACAGCAGCTGCACCACTTTACAGTCTGACAAACAATGAATAAGAGGTTCTAGTTCTCTGAATCCTTTCCAATATTTGCTACTTTCCATTTTTAAAATAATATTATTCATATGTGTGTGAAATGGTATTTCATTGTGTTTATGGTTTGTTTTCCCTAATGGCTAATGATTTTAAACATATTTTCATGTACTTTTGGTCATTTGTATATCTTATTTGGAGTAAAGACTATTCAATTCTTTTGTCAATTTTTCAATAAGTTTGTTTATCTTTTGTTATTGAATTGTAGGACTTATATATATATATATTCTGAATATTAAACTCTTATCAGATACATCATTTCCCAATATTTTCTCCTGTTCTGTAGGTTGTCCTTTTCTTTTCATGATGAAGTTCTTTGATGCTCAAAGCTTTAAATTTTGATGACATTCCATTCATCTAATTTTTCTTTTTTTACTCACGCTTTTGGTGTTACACCTAAGACATCATTGCTTAGCACAAGGTCCTGAAGATACTTCCCTAATATTTCTTCTAAGAGATTTACAGTTTTGATTCTTATATTTATGTCTTTGATACATTTTTCAACAAATCAATTTTATTGATACATTTTAATGAAGCATAAATCCATCCAAAGTGCAAAATCGATGTCATTTGATAGAATCACATAGTTGTGCATTGCATTCATTACTTCAGTGTGAAAGTATTTTCATTAAATCAATAATAATAAGCAAACAAAATAATCACCTCTCAATATCTCTGTGCTTCTGCTGTACATAGCTATTTTGTTTCTTTCTCTTTAGTTTATTAGTATTTGTATTTTTTAAAAAGTCTTTTGTATGCATTATTACTCATGCTTGTATTTGACATGAGGTTTCACTATGTTATACAGTTCCATGTTAAGTTTTTTAGCTTTCCTGCTACTAATATACTTGTCCTTAGACTTTCTCTTTCAATCACTGTCATACCCTTATCTATGCTAGTTAAAAACACTATGATGTGCTTTCAACACTTCTATTCATTTCTAAAAATTTGCAAACTACCTTTTTACCAATTCTGCACAGATTAACATCCAGCTTTCCATTCTCTACCTTTATTCTAGTTTCTGGTGACCCATATTCTAATTATTAACTCCATGAGATTACATAATATATTTAGCTCATAATAGCACAGTCATATAGTATTTGTCCTTTTTTGTTTGGCTTACCTCACTCAACATAATGTCCTCCAGGTTCATTCATGTTGTAAGTACACTTCATGACTTCATTTCTTCTTACAACTGCATAATAGTCCAATGTGTGTTTACACAATTTAACCATTTATTGGTTGATGGACACCTGGAATGTTTCCATCTTTTGACAACTGTGAATAGTAGCACTATGATCATCAGTGTGCAGACTACTGTTCATGTCACTTCTCTCAATTCTTCTGTGTCTATACCTAGTAGTGATATTGTTGGGTCACATGGCAAGTCTATATTCAACTTCCTTGGAAAATGCCAAACAGTCCTCCAGAGTGGCTGTACCATTCTACATGCCCACTAACAAAGAATAAGCTTTCCTATCTAGCCTCATTCTTTCCAATACTTTTAGTTTTCCAACTTTTTAATAATGGCCATTCTAATAGGTGTGAAATGATATCTCATTGTAGTTTTGATGTCCATTTTCCTATTCACTAGCGTTTTAGTCAGCCAAAGGGGTGCTGATGCAAAATATAAGAAATCTGCTGGCTTTGATAAAGGGTATTTGTTTTGCATAGGAACTTACAGACACCAAGCCATAAAGCATAAGTTACTTCCCTTACCAAAGTCTATTTCCATGTGTTGGAGCAATATGGCTGCTGATGTCTGCCAGGGTTCAGCCTTCCTGGATTCTCTCTTCCCAGGGCTTGCTTCTTTCTGGACTCAGTGTACTTCTCTGCTTGGGGCTTACTTCTCTTTTCCTCTGTGTGCTTACTTCCTGGGGCTCCAACTTGAGACTTCAGCATCAGGAGGCAGGGCAAGATGGCATCTGAGTAAGTACACTGTCATCATCTCTCCTGTAAAGGACAGGCTGTATGGTGACAATTCTGCTGGAGCAGGCTGTTTCAGGAACCTACATGGCAGGGGTTGTCTGGACATTGATCTGGAGAGACTGCAGCATAATTAGTGCTTGCTCAAGGTAGAATTGTGAGTTTCTAACACCGAACTTGGAAGCCCTGGGAAGGTAAATCTCTTCCCCCTAGGGCTGAGGGCATAGCACTCCAGGAAAGCTGGAGTCATGTGGCAGCATTCCCAAGCCCCATGTTCCCCAAATACATGAACCCCAAGCCCATGTTCCCTGAACCCCCTACAACCCACACTTCGCATACCTACATACCCCAAGTCCACATTCTCCCAGGCCTTTGTTTTCTGAGCCCAGCACTCCCAGAAATCTGGCATTGTCCTACCTCTCTGGTCCGGGACTAACTCCAGGAGTGGGAGGGTGTAAGCAGGAGGTTCAGAGGGACCCAAAGAATGTAGGTTCAATTTTCTGGTCTCCCCCTTTTATTGAGTTTGGAGAAGCATATCAGCTGACTTGGGGAGAACCTAAGAAGAGAGAAGAGGTGAATCTGCTGAGAGACCCTGATTTACCGAACTGCCCTGGGATAGGAAACTTGGTCTGGGAGAAGGAGGAGTCAGAAAATTAACTAGCCCCCCTGTAGTACACCTAAGGGAGAGGGACAGTAGGATGTACTATGCAGGCTTCCAATAGCATATTTAGGGTTCCTGGCAAGGGGTGGGTGCTCTCTCTCAAGAAATTAAGAAAAATTATTTTCTGAGGTGAGTTGGTTCACCAGGGACCCAGTTGAATTTCCTACAGGAGCCCTCACATATCCTTCATATTGCCCTGGGAGAGAGGGAAGTGAGGAAGGGAGAAAAGGGAAAGGTCAGACTCCTAAGCAGTTTATTCAATTGCAAAGAGGATTCCTTGCCTGAGGCCTTAGCTGGTCTTTTTTGTTGGTTTGTTTTCTTGTTTTTCTTTCCTCTTTATCACCTCATGCCCCCCCTTTTTTTCCTTTCTCTTTTTTTTTTCACTTGCTTTTTTGAAACTTTTTTTCTTTTTTTATATTAAGTGCTGCAGGCAACATTTCTTATTTACTGTGCTTCCTCATCTTTAATTTCCTCTATTCTCTGTGTACTGATTTTGGTTACTAACAGTATCCCATTTTCTTTACCTCATTCTATCCTCCATCATTTATTGTTTCTGTTACATTCCACCTCTCTTTGTTTAGCCCCCAATATTTTGGACATTTTATATCTAATATCTCTAATCTGTTTTCTATCTTTTATTCACTCTTTACATTACTATCCTTTCTTTTCTCTTTCCCTCTCTCCTCAACACACTGGCCTTTTAATTCATACTATATTCCTCCCTATATTCAGTTTACTATCTCATTATAGGTGCTCCACTTTTTTAGGTTATAACTATACACAACTTATGTGAGTTAAATATCCATTCTCCTAGATCTCACATGGTTCTTCTGCTGACATTCACTAGCAATACTATTACACTTTATTTTCTTACCCCATTTACTTTCTCTGACCCTAATATTTTCCTTCAAGGGAACTTAGCCAACAACAAGGAAATAGAATAAGAAGAACAAGTGGCAAAGACAAAAACTTAGCACACACACAAAAAACAACTAATTAAATCCAGAGATGAAGAAACTAATCAACTGAATAAGCCCAACAAGATAAAATGATGACCAGACAGCAAAAAAAAAACCCACAAAAAACAAACTACAGACCATACCAATAATCAGGAAAACATGGCCCAATCCAATGAACAAACTAAAAACCAGAAAGAAAAGTGGAAAACCAAACAAATAATTAAAGCTCTCAAGACATGCATCATGGACCAATTCAATGAAGTGAAGGAAGAGATTCAGCATATTAAGAAAACACTTGGGAAGCAGACTTGGCCCAGTGAATAGGGCATCTGCCTACCACATGGGAGGTCTGTGGTTCAAATCCCAGGTCTCCTTGACCTATGTGGAGCTGGCCCACGTGCAGTGCTGGTGCATGCAAGGACCCTGTCATGCAGGGGCATCCCCCACATAGGGGATCCCCATATGCAAGGAGTGTGCCCTATAAGGAAGCCCAGCACAAAAGAAAGTGCAGCCTGCCCAGGAGTGGCACCGCACACACAGAGAGCTGACACAGCAAGATGACACAACAAAAAAAAAACACAGATTCCTATGCTGCTGACAACAACATAAGCGGGCAAAAAAAAAGAACACACAGCAAATGGACACAGAGAACAGACATCTGGGGTGGGGGGGGGAAGAAGACAGAAATAAATAAAAAGTAAATCTTTAAAAAACACTTGCAGAGCATACAGAAGAAATTGTAATCATGCACAAAAAGATAACTGAATGATGGGGATGAACAGCACAATCCAAGAAATAAAAAAATACACACTCAGCGAATAACAGTAGATTTGAAGAGGCAGAGGCAAAAAATAGTGATGTGGAACACAGTACATCTGAAATCAAACAGATAATAGAATTGATTGATAAAAAGAAAAAATCCAGTAGGGACTTAGGGACTAAATCAAAGCTACAATGAAATACAATCTTACTCACATACGACTGGCAGCTATCAAAAAAAAAAAACAAAAACAAAAACAGAAGACTACAAGTGCTGGAGAGAATGTGGAGGAATGGGAGCACTCATCCCCTGCTGGTGGGAATGTAGAAGGGTCCAGCCATTCTGGAGGACAGATTGGTGGTTTCTCAAAAAGTTAGCTATAGATTTTCCATATGACCCAGCAATTCCACTGCTGGGTATATACCCAGAAGAACTGAAGATAAGAATACAAACCAATATATGCATATCAATGTTCATAGCAGCATTATTCACTATTGCCAAAACTTGGAATCAACCCAAAAGCCCATCAACAGATGAATGGACAAATAAAATGTGGAATATATGTACAATAGAATACTACTCAGCTTTAAGAAGGAATACAGTACAAGCACATGTGATAACATGGATGAATCTTGAGGACATTATGTTGAGTGAAGCAAGCCAGACATTGAAGGTCAAATACTGTATGAATTCTTTGATATGAAACCAGCAAACTGAGCTGTCTCAGAGAGCTAGAGACTGGAAGATAGGCTTAAAGGAATTTGTGGGGGAGAGGAAGGTTGCAAGCTGATGCCTACATGGGTGAAGTCTATGATAAGTTGGAGGTAAGTATTTGTACAGGGAAGGGAAAAGATGGGGCATAGGGATAACTTTGGGTGGGGCTAGGGTTGGGAGGAAGGATCAGGTGGCCCAAGGAATTTGGGGGAGGGCATGGGGGAACAGTTGAATATGGGAGAATGTCAGGTATATGCTTGAAACTATAATGTTGAGAAAACTCTTTAGAAAATATAATAAGGAGGGATTATGTGTTTAAGGTGCTTAAGGGGGGCATCTCGTACAGGGGAAAGCTTCTAGGGAGAGTGTGAGTGCTCATTTTGTCATAGTGTATTATATCATTGAGTGTGGAGGTATACCCACAACTGGGGAGACCTGGTGTTCCCAAATAGAGGGAATTATGTCTCTCAAGAGAATTGGTGGCTCCCAATTAGTTAGGACAATCTAGTATGCCAAGCCCTCAGCATTGTTGTAGTGAAAATTGATTATCACTGTGGGCCCTGAGGGAAGGGGGAGAGAGTTATAGAACAGATGGAAGCAGGGCAACTGAGGGGCAATGGAAGCACTCCACAAGATCATGCAATGATGGATATAGGACACGTTAACTTACACCAAATGTGTATAAAAGTCTATATGCTAAAATGTAAACCATAATGTTTTAAATTTAAAAATTTAGAAATTTGTGCAGTCTAAAATAAAAACCATAATGTAAACCAAAATGAAACCATGTTTGATAGCTATGTTTCAAAATCTGTACCTCAGCTGCAGCAAATATAACATGAACATGTAAAAAGATCATTGCTGAGTAAAGAGAAAAAGGGTTTGATGTTAAATATATGGGAGTTCCCTATATTGTGTATGTGAATTGCTGTGATCTAAACCTTTTTTGAAGACAAAATTAAACATTAGGGGGAAAAAAGAAAGAAAGGATGTAGATACTGAGGAAGAAATGAAAGAAAGTGCCTTGCCACTGTACATACATGGCAACACCTATTAGAGTGATGAAAGGCAAAATGTTTGAAACAAAGCTTTATAATATTTTTCATTTTATTAATACACCAATTTATTTTTACTTTATTTTAGTATTTTTAAATTATTCTATTTCTAAACTTTTAAACCGTCACTATATTTAAATTTCCTATTAATTGAATTTGGCAATACATTAAACTTCATTGTTGAAGAAGGCTTGGACCACAGAGAGGTTCGACTATTGGCAGGAGAGGAACACTGGTGCGGGGTGTTATTGATGGGGGTCACCTGATTTGGGGGAGTTCTCCAGGGCATGAACATAAGGGACATAAAAATGTTCTGATATATTTGGGTTTTTTAAATAGTAGTTACAATTACAAACTCCAATTGAGGGAGTGCTGAGTTCCTACCTGGGGAGCTCTGTCACATTCCCCAGTGGAAAAACAATAATCTCCCAAGTGGATTGGCAAAGACCAACAATGAAGGATGGTCCAATAATGAGCTCTTGATACTGATGACTATGCTTATGAGCCTGCGTACCTGAAATATGAACTAGGCTTAGAGCTGCAGGGTGTCTAAGAGTTACCTCCTCAAAGCCTCCATGTTGTTCAAATGTGGCCACTCTCTAATCCTAACTCAGCATGTAAATGCATTACCTTACCCCCAGCATGAGCATGACTCCCAGGGATGAGCCTCCCTAGTGCCGAGGGATTACTACCAATCACTAACTGGTGTTCCAATCAGAAAGAAACCTTGAATAAAAGGGTCAACACTGACCAGCAGAATATCTCAGCCTACATGTTGGATCAAGTGTTAAAAACTGTTTTTTGACCTAGAATAAAAGTGGGAAATGACAAAGACAAATGAGTTTAAATGTCTAAGAATCTTCCAAAAGGAGCTGGGAGGTCATCAGAGGGGTCACACTTATGCACACCTCAGCATGACCCCAGAGAAAGCCAAAGTAGATACAACCCTAGGTTCTGGTTCTCCTGAAGGCTATGGGGATCCACAGGGTATATGGTCATGGCAGATGGATCTGGAGTTCTGTGCCATGTCAGAGGGCCCTACTTTGGAATTTGTGCTCTGTGTGATGGAGCTGGACTCATATGTGACCTTCTTACACATGCTTCTTCTGTCACTTTTACTGAACCTGTGGTTGGTGCTAGGGATGGTGCATACTCTGAGGATGTGAAACTCTGGACCGCCCATGTGCTTTCTGGGCCCTGAGCCTCAGCAGAGTCCTACTCTCTGGTTCATTGGGCTTACCCAGGTCAGCTATCAGGGAGGTGAAGATGGTGAACCACCACACCAGGGAATTAAGAATGCCAACAACTACAAGCAGAGGAATTGCATCCATCATCCATGTGGATTCTAAGCCCCCTCTTGATCTAGAGGTGGAGTGGGACATCACCACCCCAGGGTCCACAGATTGGAGGAAAAAAATATGGATTAGAGAGGACTTACTGATATTCTAGTATAAAACTATTGTGACTAGTAATAGAAGAAATTGTAGTATTCAGGTGGATAAAGTGGCCACAGTAGTTGCTGAGGGCAGGGAAAGGGTAGAAGAGATGCAATGTGGGGTCATTTTTGGGACTTGGAGTTGTCCTAAATGATATTGCAGGGTCAGATACTGGACTTTTTATATCTTGCCATAACCCACTGAATATACTGGGGGAGAGCATGAACTACAGAGTAAATTATTATCTATGTGAAGCAGCAGTGCTCCAAAATGTGTTTACCAAGTGCAATGAGTGTGCCACAACGATGGAGGAGGTTGTGGGGAGAGAAGTGTTGTGGGGGATTGGGGTACATGGGAACCTCTTATATTTTTTAGTGTAACATTTTTTTTGTGATGCATTTATTTAAAAAAAATACAAATTACAAAAATAATGGGTTGAGTGGTGGGAGTGAGGTATATGGGAAGCTCTTATGTTTTTTAATGTAACAGTCTGTGATCTATTAACTTTAATTTAAAAAGTGTAAAAAAATAATAAATAAATGAAAAAGACTTAAGCATCAAACTCCAACATCAAAACTCCAACATTAAAAACCTCAACATCAAAATGCTCCAACGCTGTCCTTTGCCATGCCAATGCCCTACTGACATGGTCCAATCAAAGCCCTAATCAGAATTTTATCATGCCTAAGTACAAACCAGTTTACAAACATAATCCAATATCTATTTTTGGAATTCATAACTGTATCAAAGTACTACAACTAGTGAAGTTGAACATTTTTTCATATGCTTTTTCACCATTTGTGTTTCTTCTTTGGATAATTGTCTATTCAGGTCTTTCGCCATTTTTTAATCAGGTAGTTTGTCTTTCTAATACTGAATTTTAGCATCTCTTTGTATATCATGGATATTAATCCCTTATTGGATATGTGATTTCCAAATATTTTCTCCCATTAAGTGGATTGCTTTTTCAACCTTTGGCAAAGTTCTTTGAGGTGCAAAATTGCTTAATTTTGAGGAAGACCCATTTATCTATTTTTTCTTTTGTTGCTCGTGCTTTGATTATAAGGTTTAAGAAACTGTTGCCTACCACAAAGTTTTGAAGATGTTTTCCTTCATTTTCATCTAGGAATTTATGGTTATCAATTTTATATTTAGGTCCATGATCCATTTTGAGTTAATTTTTGTATAAGGTGTGGGATAGGGGTCTTCTTTCTTTCTCTTGATTACAGATACCCAGGTCTCCCAGAACCATTTATTGAATAGACTGTTCTGACTCAGCTGGGAGAGCTTGACTGTCTTTTCAAAAATCACTTGACTGTAGATGTGAGAGTGATTTCTGTGTTCTCAGTTTGGTTTCATTGGTCAATCTGTCTGTCTTTATGCCAGTACCATGCTACTTTTACTATTATAAGTAAGTAAAATGTTTTAAAGTTGGAAAGTGAGAATCTTCCAACTTCATTCTTCTTTTCTTAAAAGACATTTCTGTCTATTTGGGGTCCCTTATCCTTCCAAATAAATTTGATAGTTGGCTTTTCCATTTTTTCAAACAAGTCTGTTAGGATTTTTATTGGGACTGCCTTGAATCTGTAAATATGTTTGGGTAGAATTAACATCTTAATATTTAGTCTTCCAGTCCATGAACATGGAATCTCCATTTAAGTTTTCTTCAGTAACTTTAAGTGATGTTTTGTAATTTTCTGAATATATGTCCTTTATGTCCTCAGGTAAGTTTACTCTTAAATATTTGTTCTTTTAGTTGCGGTTGTAAACAGAAATTTTTTTTCTGATTTTCTTGTTTGCTCATCAGTGTTGTATAGAAATTCTATTAATTTTTGCATAATAATATTGTATCCCACAACTTTGCTGAACTCATCTATTAGTTCTAGTCACTTTTTTATGGACTTTTAAGGGTTTTCTAAATATAGAATCATATCATCAGTAAATAGGGAGAGTTTAACTTCTTTTTCTATTTGGGATTCTTTAATTTCTTTATCTAGCCTAATTGCTTTAGCTAGAGTTTCTAGCACAATATTGACTAACAGTTGTGACACTGGGCATCTTTGTCTTGCTCCTGGTCAGTGAGAAAGCCTTCAGTCTTCCATCATTGAGTACAATGCTAGCTGTAGCCTTTTTATATATGTACTTTACCATATTGAGAATGCTTCCTTCTATTCTTATCTTGTGGAATATTTTTATCAAAAAGGATATTGTATTTTGTCTAATAATTTTTATGTATCAATTCAGATTGTCATGTGATTTTTCTTCAATTTATCATTGTTATTTATTACATTAACTGATTTTCTTGTGTTGAACCACCCTTGTATACCTGGGATAAAACCTACTTGATCAGGGTGTATAATTATTTTAATGTGCCTTTGGATTCTGTTTGCAAGTATTTTGCATCTATATTCATTAAAGATATTGGTCTGTAAATTTCTTTGCTTGTAGTATCTTTATCTGGTTTTGGTATTACAGTAGTGTTGACTTCATAGAACAACTTTGGTAGTATTCTTTCCTGTTCAACGTTTTGGAAGAGCTTATGAAAGATTGGTTTTAGATTGAATGATTGATAGAATTCTCCTATGAAGCCATTTGGTTCCAACTTTGGGAGGTTTTTGATATCTGTTTCAGTCTCTTCACTTGTGGCTTGCTGAGGTACTTTATTTCTTCTAGGGTCATTGTAGGTTGTGTGTTTCTAGGAATTTTTCCATCTCACCTACATTATCTAGTTTTTTGGTGTACAGTTATTCATAGTATCCTCTTGTGATCTCTTTTATTTCTACAGTATCAGTGCAGCCAGGTTTCTCTTTTAAAAATGTAATTCTAGGAATGTTAATTATCTGTTTAAACCCATTCAGTGACTTCCACTGTCTTTATAAGCAAATCCAAAATACTTAAAATAACATATAAAGACCCCATGTAACCTTGGGAGCCATTTCTTACTCCTCAGACTTCAGTTTTCTTTTCCACCTCTTATATCCCCTTCTTTTTTGTACCTCATGTTTCTTACATTTTCTCATACCCCAGTAGAACTGCATGTGCTATTGACTCAGTTGGTAATTTTCTCTTTTGCTGCCTTGGCGATTTATATTTAGGTCACAATTTTAACATCACCTTTTCACCAGAGAGGCATTTTCTGTCTCTTAGATATTAACTCACCTTATAGTTTGCACCCTAAACCTCACTTATTATAATGTATATCTGTCTCTCAAATAGTCTCTCTTAAGACTTCCTTAGGTAGAACAGCTCCTACAATCTCCTATTTTATTAGGAATCTTGAAGAATGTTTCAAGCTAATAATATCATGCAGACAATTCAAATGCTTTTTCCTCTCATCTGCCAGTAGTGCATTTTATCATTGAATACAATTTTGATGATGCTACCAACCACAAAACTATTAAAAATTTTATATACCCTTTAACTCATTTACTTATTTGGTGTTGATAACTGAAAAATAATTATTATATTCCTGTTGAGTGCCTGATCTGTAAGACACAGTAATGAACAAGACAGACAGCTCATTTCTTCAGGAAGCCCATATTTTAATGGGAGGTCTAACAGTTAAATAGTTATGATAAATGGATATGTCTACCTTGTGAGGGAAATGCAAGAGCCTCTAGGGTTGCATGGAAGAAAGGAGTGGGGGTCATCTAGAGGATTAGGGCTTTAGTCATTGAGACATTGTTAGAGTCATACATACCTCAGTTTGGATACTTGATCCGACATTAGCTCCCTTTCTGACCTTGGAAAAGCTACTTAACCTTAAGCTTCAGTCTCATCACCTGTAAAATAGATATCTTAATATCTTCCTCATGGCATTGTTGTGAAAATAAAATGGGATTATGCATGCAAAGCATGTATCACATGTTTGACATGTGAAAGTGAGCAATAATTGTTACTTAAGTTATTTTCTTGAATCTTGAGTCATGATAAAAATATCACAAATATTTCCATATATGATTATTTTAAAGGCTTCATATGTTGTTTAGTGCGTTGACTAGCATTTTTATGTTTCTCCTTGTTTGTATTACAAACAATGCTATGATAAACAATCTTATATAGGATATCAGCAAAATGGTGGATTAAGAACCTCTGATAATTTACCCCACCATAAAAGCCAAAAAAAGCCCAGCAAAAGTTGTCAGAGTCAACATTTTTAGAATTCTGGAAGTTATCCAAAGACTTTCAATGAATTTTAAAATGATATGTGTTCTGTGGAAGACATCTTTGACACTGAGGGGGAAAGTAGGATCCTAGAGAAACTGCTGCTTGTATTGGAATGGGTAGTTTTAGTGGTAAAATAACACAAATCAACCCCAAAGCAGTGTAATTATTGGATCACATTGATTAAATGTCAAAAGGTACTGATAACTGAAGTTGTGACTTGATCTAGTTCCTCAGGAATGTTGTAAGGATCTATCTACTTCTCTCTGAAGCTTACATCTATATTGGTTTCTTTCTAAGGCAGGAAGTACCCAACACCATCGGTTCTAAGAGTATCAATTTCCAGTTTAGCAACAAAAAAAAATTGGAGACTCTATTTCTCTGATCAAATTCCCCTGTGCTCTTGCTCACTTTTATGGTTTTGTTTCTATTTGTATCCCTGTTGCAGTTACATATACTTTGACCAGTCACCCTTGGAAGGTATCACCACCCTGGAGCCACATGTGGAATAAACTGACTTAAACCATGTCAATTTAGAGTTGGAGGGGGTGCTCCCAAAAGATGAATATAGGGCAATACAAAAAGGGAAAACCAAAAGACAAAAAAAAAAAGCCAAGAAATGATGATGTATACTTTATATAGTAAAGGATGCAATCCATAATGAGTATTTAATTGAATATTTCAAATAACACAATATGCATGTAGTAATAAAAATAAATATGTAATAAAAATAAAGATAAAAAGTATAATAGAAAAGAAAACTCACTAATTATAGAACCCTTAAGTAAACCCAAGAGTATAATAGGGAATTACTGGAAGCATTTGTTTTAAAATCAGAAACAACACATCCTTGTCGTATATTATGAGGAGGCACTAATTAACATAGATAACACAAATAAAAATGATATCTTGTTGGAAAAAAATTAAAGGGCTTAATACCAAAGCCAAGATAGTTCTCTTATGTTAAACAATACTGAGACCAAGCCAAAGTAGTGTAAATGGATGCTCCATGAATATTTGCTCTTGGAAATTAAAACTGTGAAAGATCTAAATGGCTTAAGAATCAAGACAAAGAGCTTGCCCCTCAAGACTCTCTTCAAGAAAGTGTCCTTGCTACACTCCCCAATCTAAATAATTTCTGCCCATATCCACACACTCCTCTGCTTTGTAAGAGTTGTCTTAAAATCATTCAACTCATGCCCTATAATTTTATAAATATTTTTCTACCAAATACCTCATGTTGTATTATTTTATTCATATGAACTGTCCAAAAGAGGTGTAGTTATGGGGATAGAAAGCACTAAAGTTTACATAGGACTAGGGGACTTGGAGAGAAATGGGGAGTGACTGCTAATTTATAGAGTTTCTTTTAGTAATAAGAATGTTCTAAAATTGACGGTGATAATGGTTGCACACCTCTGTGACTGTATTAAAAAGAATGAATTTTAAAATTTGAATGAATTGTATGATATGTGTCTTAGTTTTCACAGCTGCTATGACAAATACCACAGAATAGGTTGGCTTAACAACAGGAATATACTAGCTGAACATTTCAGAGGTTGGAAGGCTTCCTCCTCTGAGAGTTTGTAGCATTCTGGCTGGCTGGCAATCTGAAAATTCTTGGGATCCTTGGCTTTCCAAGCCCAAAGGTATATTCTCTCTTTTCATATCTGGGTGTTCCTGCTGACTTCCTGCTTCTCCCCATGACTTTGTCTTTATAAGGCCTTCAAAAATAGGATTAAGACCCATCCTGATTCAGTTGTCCACATCTTAATAAAAAATAACATCTTCAAAAGGTGCTATTTACAATAGGTTCAGGCCAACAGGACTGGTATTAGGAATGTGGTTTTGTTTTTCTGGGGTAGATAGTTCAATCTATGACAGTATGTGAATCATAAATAAAATATAAATAGCAATAAAGCTGTTATACATACTCTAGAGAAAGGAAATGAATGGGTTCAGAAAGATGAGTGAAAGTATTGCACACTTTAAAAACTGATTCCTGTCATTTATTTAACAATTATTTATGGGTCCTTGCTCCTATCAGGAACTACTCTTGATGCTGGGTAAACAGGGATAAATAAGGCAGGTGCTTCCCTGAAATCATGGAACTTAAATGCAGGATAAATATGTTGTCCATGTGGAAGCATTTTTCATGTGCCTGATAGACTTCTTCCAGAATACCTTTTAAGAAATGCAGACATACAGAAATGTGACAAATAAATAAAGGTCACCACATGATGAATTACTGTTCAGGAAACATAGGCCTTTCTAGTAAGTAAAATGGATTAAGTTGTATATTATTGATAAACACATCCCATGTTCTGATGTTTAAGCAAAACAGCACACAGAAGCTATATGAACTTTGTTTTATTAATTATGCAAATTTTATAATGGTAAATTTCATTAATGTTATAACCAGAGGGTATTGACTCCTTGATATACAGAAATAAACATTCTCATATGAAACTCTACTAAAGCTGATGTTACAAATGACAAGCTAAACTTACCGAGAAATAAAATTAAATAGAATAATTAGTATAAACAATATTTAAATAGAATAGAATAAATTTATAGATTCATATTATATAATACAGTTATGAAATATACTAACAGCTATAACTTATCAAATATCCAATTATGCCATTTTTATACTCTTAATAGAATAAGACTAAATGAGAAAAAATAAAATGTATCCATTGAGACAAAAAGGTCTTGCTGTTGTGGGTCTTCAAAGTAGACTCGTTGGAATCAGGATCCACAGAGCAGGTGCTACATTTGTTTCCAGGTTATATAAACAGAAGCTGGAGTCAAAAGGTTGGTGTTGATACATTGTTGTTACCAGTGGAGATTAATGTTGAGCCAAGGAATTCTCTTAGTAAATGGACTCTTGGGGAGTTTCCTCCTCACTTTCCAGAATAGGGGGAAGCACAGCATATCATCTTCTTAGGACATTCCTCCTGGGACTCTTTCTTAACCTCTGACATTTGTCAGGATGGCAATGTGGAAGAACAGAGCCTGGGTTGGCTGCTCCCCTATCATGTGAGAGGGTTGAAGAAGATTATATTGATCTTCCTTGTGAGAGGAGCTACAAGACAAGATCTGTCTTGAGGTCCTGTGGCACCTGCTGACTGGATGGGGTTGACCCAACTTCAGGGACCGCAGGGTGTGGTAACTGGTTGACACAGGGCATGGCTTTACCATTTCAGCCTGATGTTCCTCCTTCCTTGGGAAACTGTTGATCCAGAGGGTTCCTGGTTGTGGTTCCAGGACTCTGCCAAGTGCTACATTTGAAACACGAGGGGTGGAATGATAATTTTCAGAAACTTTATGTTTTCCCTTGATTAGTTTTTGTGCCATGGATGTGTTTTATTTTCTCAGTTGAAATAGGTTTCTCCCAGGTATCACAGCTCTTATTTCCATATCATGAGCTTTATGCCTCTGGGAAATAAGGCTTTCATAATACTCAGTGATTCTATCAACTTTTTCTGCAATGATTTCTGCTTGAATTTTATAAGTTTTCAGCTTTTCACATCCATTGCTGATGTCTTTATTTGCTTTGGAAAAATATTCCTCTATCTTTATGGGGTAAGTTCTCTTTAACTTGACAATTCAATTAAAACTTGTCTCCTTTTCTTGATGCGGATGGACTTGAAGTTTCTGTTGGAGCTTTTGCCTCTCCCTTTCCAGTTAGGAGAGTTCTACCTGGAGCAAAGCTTTTTCAGTTTGGAATCTTCCAACATGATTTTCAAGTTCACTGATTATTTTAATTTCTTCTTCTAATTTTGCATGCATTTCTTTTCTTTTTCCTTAAGACTTTGTAAGTAAGTGTTTAACTCCACAGCATCAATCAACATTCCTTTGGATTCTCCCACTATGAGGTCTCCATTTTCTGATGTCTTCAGTATATCCAATTCCATGTTCCCAAGATATATTATTTTCCTCAAGAACAGCAGCTGCATCACAAATCTTAAGCAAATTCTCATCTGGAGGTTTGATTTGACCCACTTTATTACTAAGAACTGGTTCCATAGGTAGTTTAGAGTTTCCTGAGATTTTTCTCTCTTTAGTAAATGTGCCCAGCTTACACTGTGGTTTTTGAGATTCCTCTGATAGAATTTTATGCTTCTTTCAAACCTGGAATTTTCCTCCAAAGCTCCTGTCATGGATGTGGGAAGCTGTTCTATATTTGCCTGAGAGATTTTGAAGGATGATTTGTTTGGAACTACTTGATGTTGGATTTGCCTTGTTGAGTCTTCTAAGGTCAGAGTTTTGCTTATAGTGTCAACCATCAGGTGAACTTCTTGTAAACATTTAGATGTCTCTCCTTTCCATGACTTTCTAGACTTATCTACTTTAAATCCAAGTAAAGAGTTGTAGATTTCCAGTTCTTTATTCATGGGTTTCACATATACAATTTATGATACTTCGTTCTTGAATTTGTCTTATGTTATAGCTGAGTTAAGGTCTCCAAATTATTTTTCAATGTAGTGAAACATCAACAATTTGTTGTGTTCCCTCTAGAAGAGCAGAAATGTCAGTGGCCAGTTTTTTGTCTCTCCTCCTATCATAATAAGATTTAATAATAAAAATCCCCACTATAACTATCCAAGCCACCAATTTCCACAGCATTCCCTGGACATCTAGGCTTTGTATAAGGTCCTCTAGCAGAGCTGCCAACACCAGGCACAAGGTCACCAAGATAAGGATTGCACAGAGCATCATGACTATCAGCAGATCATACAATGCTCCCAAGGCCTCTGCTGAGTCACCTCAGGTTGCCAGGAACCTGTTCACACAACAAAAGATAGAACCCCATGGTGAGCATCCTGCCCAGAACCTCCAACTGCCTGGCAACCAAGGCAGACCTTAGTGGAGGTGGGGGAGGGGTATAGAAAAACAATGCCTCCATTTTTCCCACACCTTGACCCACAAATCAGTGATCACATCTCATGACCCAGGGGATATGGACTAAGCTCTGTAGGTTGGCAGGGATGGCCACCCTAGATTTTTCCCAACTGCCTTAGAAAAGAAAGAGATAAGTGTCTTCCAATACCTGTAACCATCTGAATTATTTGTTGGGAGGTTTTATGGTAGAGGACTTGCAGACCCCCAATGCTGGCCACAAAAACTTTTCATTTTGTGGCCTAGGACACCTAAGCCAACCCATGGTGATCAGATGAGACTCCAACTGTCAGTGCCCTCCTTAATTTGTGTCTGCCTGGCCTTGAATGTGTGTGTTATGAGTATGAGAGGGGTTATGACAGGCCCTGCACAGAGGTTCAAGTCACTTTACTAATTTCATCTTTAAAAACTAACTTAGAAATATTGGAATATTTTTTTTAATTTATATTTTTTATTATTGATTCTGTAAAAATATTACATTAAAAAAATATATGAGGACCCATTCAACCCCACCACCCCCACCCCACCACTCCCCCCCCCCCCCAGCAACACTCATTCCCATCATCATGACACATCCATTGCATTTGGTAAGTACATCTCTGGGCACCTCTGCACCTCATGGTCAATGGTCCACATCATAGCCCATACTCTCCCCCATTCCATCCAGTGGGCCCTGTGAGGATTTACAATGTCCAGTGATTGCCCCTGAAGCACCATCCAGGGCAGCTCCAAGTCCCAAAGACGCCTCCACATCTCGTCTCTTCCTGCCATTCCCCATACCCATTAGCCACCATGTCCACTTTTCCCACTCCAATGCCACCTTTTCTCTGTGGACATTGGATTGGTTGTGTCCATTGCACCTCTATGTCAAGAGGAGGCTCAGATTCCACATGGATACTGGATGCAATCCTCCCGCTTTCAGTCGTAGGCACTCTAGGTTCCATGGTGTGGTGGTTGTCCTTCTTCAACTCCATCTTAGCTGAGTGAGATGAGTCCAATAAATCAGATTGTAGGTGCTGGAGTCTGTTGAAGCTCAGGGCCTGGCTATCACATTGTCAGTCCAGAGATTCAGATCCCCTAAATATATCTTAAACCCCAACACCAACTACAACTCCAGCACAGTAGCATGAAAGTCTTATGAAGAGAGATCCCACCTGAGTCCAGATTCATCACACATAAACACCAGCTCCAAAGAAGGGCCATCTGACATGGCAGTTAACCATGTCCATGACCATAACACACATGGATCTCTTTAGCCCTCAAAGGAACCAATACCTGGGGGTTGTATCTACTTTATCTGTCTCTTAGACTCTGCTCAGTTGTGCATAAGGGCAATCCTTCTGACAGCCTCCAGACTTTTTTTTTTTAGAGACTCGTAGCCATATAAACTCATTTCTCCTTTCCATTTCCCCCTTGCATTAGGTCAAACAGCATTTTAAAGTCATGTTATTTTATGTAGACAGGGATATTCTGCTGATCCACATTGCACCTTCCTTTCCAGGTCATTTTCCAGTTGCATCATCAGTTGGTAGTTGATAGTGATCCCTCAGTGCCAGGGAGGCTCATCCCCAGGTGTCATGTCCCATGCTGGGGGGAAGGCATTGCATTTACATGCTGAGTTTGGCTTCAAGACTGGCCACATTTGAGTAACATGAAGGCCATCAGGAGGAAATTCCCAGGCACAATGCTGCTCTAGGCCTTGTTCTTATTTCAGGCATATCAGCTCACAAGCATAGTCATTAGCATCAGGGGCTCACTGTTGGACCCTCATTCCTTCCCGGTCCTTGCTGCTGCATCTGGGAGACTGTCGCTGCTCCCCTAGGGACCACGACAGAGCACCACCGGCCAGGATCCCAGTACCCCCCAGCTGTAGTTTTTAATTGTTGCCACTATGAGTATATCCAAACATTACCATGCACCCTGGACATATGTCCTGTATAGCTCCCTGTCAGCCATATATCACCTGTCAATAGTATCCTATACCAGTATTCCTCCATTGCCACTGTTGAACCACTCTGTGATCCAGAACTTCCTGAAAAGTGAAGCCCAATATAATGTCAGGATCCCTTACTAGATAAATGGCATATAGTGATGGGTTTAAAGGTTAGATATAGAATACATGTTGACTTGGAAAAAATTCTACATCCTATCTCTTTCTTTTTTTTTCCCCTAATTATTGAACTTCTCTTAACAAGAGCCCTAGACCACAGCAATTCATATATATAATATACAGCACTCCCACACATCCATCACAAAACCTTTTCCCTTCCACAGCGATACTCTTACACCCTATTCACATCATATTTACTTAAATTGATGTACAGAGTCTGAGACAATAGTTTTCAAACAAGGTGACATCTGTGCTTACATTGTGGTGCATACTTTAGGATACACAGTTTTCTAATTTTTTAGTTATCCTATGTTTTACATTATGGTTTACATTATCAGTCTGTTGTCTCCTATATGTTATGGTGTAATATTACATGTTTTATATCCATCCTTGTGTACTCTTGCGAAACTCCTCTCTTACCCCGCATTTACCTTGGTTCCACACATTTAACATCCATTTTCCCATCCATCATGGTGCCCACGGTGACAGCCAACCTCCGTTTCCCGAGGAGCCATGTCCAGAGATAGTTGGAATAGTGTTCAGAGCCTAACTTGCTCAACTGCCCCAATGCCCTGGGAGCCACCCTTTCTCTCGAGAGATACAGTTCCCTCTATTTGATGGCATTAGTCCTCCCCAGGATGTGGGTCCACCCCCACTCTCACTACTTGGGTTTCTACCCCATGGTGTCACCCACTCTGGCAGAAAGAGCATTTAGACATTCCCCAGGAGCCCGTCCTGCATTGGACCATCCCCTCCGAGCATTCTAAACAGGTAACCCTCTTAATTATATTTTGGTATGATTTTCTTGGCATTTTACTCTCCACCAACACCTGACACTCTCCTATGTTCATATGTTACCCCTCCCTCCCCCCACTTTTGGGCAATATTACCCATCCGCCCATCCCCAGCCACCCTCAAACCCGCAAAGCCCCTCCCAAAGGCAACCCCTTGACCCCATTTTATCTCTTCTTTGTGTTCATACTTACCACCAGCTCGTCAGAAATTCCACCCCTGCAGATGTCGGCTCACTTCCTTCCTCCACCCCCCGATTTCCTGTAAGCCTATCGTTCAGTCTCTTGCTCTCTGAGGCAGCTTGCTTATTTCATATCATTGAGGTCATGTAGTATTTGTCCTTCAATGCCTGGGTTGCTTCACTCAACTTAAGGTTCTCAAGATTCATCCATGTTATCACGTGTGTTTGTAGTGTATTTGTTCTTATAGCCGAGTAGTATTCCATTGTGAGTATATACCACATTTTATTGATCCACTCATCTGTTGATGGGCATTTGGGTTGATTCCAACTTTTGGCAATAGTGAACAATGCTGCTATGAACATTGGTGTACATATACCGGTTTGTGTCCTTGTTTTCAGTTCTGATGGGTATATACCCAGGAGTGGTATTGCCGGGTCATATGGCAAATCTATGGTTAGTTTTTTGAGAAACCGCCAAACTGTCCTCCAGAATGGTTGGATCCTTCTGATTCCCACCAGCAGTGGATGAGTGTTCCCCTTTCTTCACATCCTCTCCAGCATTTGTATTCTTCTGTTTTTTTCATAGCTGCCAATCTTATGGGGGTAAGATGGTATCTCATTGTAGTTTTGATTTGCATTTCCCTGATAGCTAGAGATTTGGAGCATTTTTTCATGTGCTTTTTAGCCATTTGTATTTCTTTGGAGAAGTGTCTGTTTAAATCTTTTTCCCATTTTTTAAATGGGTTGTTTATCTTTTTATTTTCAAGATATAGGAGTTCTTTATATATGCAAGTTATAAGTTTCTTATCAGGTATATGGTTGCCAAATATTTTCTCCCACTGTGTGGGCTCCCTTTTTACTTTCTTGACAAACTCCTTTGAGGTGCAGAAGGCTTTAATTTTGAGGAAGTCCCATTTATCTATTAGTTCTTTTACTGCTCGTGCTTTTGGTGAGATATTCATGAATCCATTTCCTATTACAAGTTCCTGTAGATGTTTCCCTACCCTGCTTTCTAAGGTGTTTATGGTCTTGGCTCTTATATTTAGGTCTTTGATCCTTCTTGAGTTGATCTTTGTATAAGGTGTGAGATGGTAATCCTCTTTCATTCTTCTACATATGGCTATCCAATTCTCCAGGCACCATTTGTTGAATAGGCCACTCTCTCCCAGTTGAGAGGGTTTGGTGGCTTTTTCAAATATTATATGGCTATATATGTGAGGTTCTATATCAGAGCTTTCAATTCAATTCCATTGGTCTATGTGTCTCTCCTTATGCCAATACCATGCTGTTTTCACTACTGTAGCTTTGTAGTATGTTTTGAAGTCAGGTAGTGTGATTCCTCCAATTTCGTTTTTCTTTTTCAATATGTCTTTGGCTATTCGGGGCTTCTTTCCTTTCCAAATAAATTTCATAGTTAGTTTTTCTAGTTCCTTAAAGAAGGCTGTGTTGATTTTTATTGGGATTGCATTGAATGTGTAGATCAGTTTTGGTAGGATAGACATCTTAATAATATTCAATCTTCCTATCCATGAACAAGGAATATTCTTCCATTTATTTAGGTCTTCTTTGATTTCCTTGAAAAGTTTTGTATAGTTCTCAGTGTATAAGTTTTTTACCTCTTTAGTTAAATTTATTCCTAAGTATTTGATTTTTTTAGTTACTATTGTGAATGGTATTTGTTCTTGATTTCCTCCTGGTCTTGCTCATTATTGGTGTACAGAAATGCTACTAATTTTTGCACATTGATCTTATAACCTGTGACTTACTAAACTCATTTATGAGTTCTAGAAGCTTTGTTGTAGATCTCTCAGGGTTTTCTATGTATAGAATCATGTCATCTGCAAATAATGAAATTTTGACTTCTTCGTTTCCAATTTGAATGCCTTTTATATCTCGTTCTTTCCTCAGTGCTCGAGCAAGTACTTCTAAGACAATGTTAAATAGGACCGGGACAATGGACATCCTTGTCTTGTTCCTGAGTTTAGAGGGAAGGATTTTAGGATTTCTCCATTGTAAACAATGTTGGTTTTAGGTTTTTCATATATACTCTTTATTATGTTCAAAAAATTTCCTTTTATTCCAATCTTTTGGAGTGTTTTTATCAAGAAAGGGTGCTGTATTTTGTCAAATGCTTTTTCTGCATCTATAGATATAATCATGTGATTTTTTTCCTTCAGTCTGTTTATACAGTGTATTATGTTGATTGATTTTCTTATGTTGAACCATCCTTGCATACCTGGAATAAATCCCACTTGGTCGTGGTGTATAATATGTTTATGTGTTGTTGAATACAATTAGCAAGTATTTTGTTAAGTATTTTTGCATCTAGGTTCATTAGAGAAATTGGTCTGTAATTTTCCTTTCTTGTGGTGTCTTTGTTTGGCTTTGGTACTAGGGTAATGTTGGCATCATAGGAGGAGTTCGGCAATGTTCCTTCTGTTTCGATTTTTTGGAATAGTTTCAGCAGGATTGGTGTTAGTTCTTTCTGGAATGTTTTGTAGAATTCACATGTGAAGCCATCTGTCCCTGGGCTCTTCTTAGTTGGGAGATTTTTAATGACTGATTCTATCTCTCTGCTTGTGATTGGTTTGTTAAGATCATCAATTTCTTCTTTTGTCAATATGGGTTGCTTATGTGTTTCTAGGAATTTGTCCATTTCCTCTAAATTGTCATTTTTGTTGGAATATAGTTTTTCAAAGTACCCTTTTATGATACTCTTTATTTCTGTGGGGTCAGTGGTAATATCGCCTTTCTCATTTCTTATTTTGTGTATTTGCATCTTCTCTCTTTTTTTCTTTGTTAGTCTCACTAAAGGTTTGTCAATTTTGTTGATCTTCTCAAAAAACCAGCTCTTGGTCTTGTTTATCTTTTCAAGTGCTTTCTTATTTTCTATTTCACTTAGTTCTGCTCTTATCTTTGTTATTTCCTTCCTTCTTCTTCCTGTTGGGTTACTTTGTTGTTGTTTTTCTAATTCCTTCAAATGTGCAGTTAGTTCTTCAATTTTTGCTCTTTCTTCTTTTTTGATATATGAATTTATGGCTATAAATTTCCCTCTCAGTACTGCTTTTGCTGCATCCCATAAATTTTGGTATGTTGTGTTATCATTATCATTTGTTTCAAGGTAGTCATTGATTTCTTTTGAGATTTCCTCGTTGACCCACTGTTTTTCTAAGAGCATGCTGTTTAATTTCCAAATCGTGGTGTGAAACCTGGGCCTCTGTCCCTTGCAAATTTCCAGCTTGACTCCACTGTGGTATGATTTCAATCTTTCTGAATTCATTCAGCCTGTCTTTGTGGCCTAGCATATGGTCTATCTTGGAGAATGATCCATGTGCGCTTGAGAAAAATATATATCCTGCTGTGTTTGGGTGTAATGATCTATAAATATCTATTAGATCCAGCTCCTCTAATATACTGTTCAAATGTTTTGTTTCTTTAGTGATTCTCTTTTGAGATGTTCTGTCCAAGGTAGATAGTGGTGTATTAAAATCCCCCACTATAATTGTAGATGCATCTATTGTTTCACTTAGTTTTTCCAGCGTTTGCCTCATGTATTTAGAGGCACCCTTGTTAGGAGCATAAATATTTATGATTGTTCGATCTTCTTGACAGATTTTCCCTTTCATTAAAATGTAGTATCCTTCTTTGTCTCTCACAATTATTTCACATTTAAAGTCTATTTTGTCTGATATTAATATAGGTACTCCTGCCTTCTTTTGGTTATTGTTTGCTTGTATGATTGTTTTCCAGCCATTCACTTTCAATTTCCATGCGTCTCTGGGTCTAAGATGTGTCTCTTAGACAGCATATGGATGGGTCATATTTCCTTATCCAATGTCCCAGTCTGAATCTTTTGATAGGTGAGTTTAATCCGTTTACATTCGTGTTATTACTTTCAAGGAATTATTTGTGTTAGCCATATTTTGATTGGATTTGTTTTTGTCATATTTTGTTTGTATTTTTTTCCCTTCTATTTCTGTCTTTTTTTGTTGCTCTTATACTCTCCTCCAACTCGGCCTTCCTGTGTTTTCCTTTCTTCCTGCAGAACTCCCTTTAGAATTTCTTGAAGGGGCGGTTTCTTGTTGGTATACTCTTTCAGTTTCTGTTTATCTGCGAATATTTTGAACTCTCCATCATGTTTGAATGCTAGTTTAGCTGGATAGAGTATTCTTGGTTGGAAATTTTTTTCCTTTAGTACCTTGACTATATCATACCACTGCCTTCTTGCCTCCATGGTTTCAGATGAGAAATCAGCACTTAATCTAATTGAGCTTCCCTTGTATGTGATGGTTTTCTTTTCTCTTGCTGCTTTTAGGATTTTCTCTTTGTCTTGATCATTGGATAATTTGACAAGTATATGTCTTGGGGTGGGCCTGTTGGGGTTTATGACTAGTGGAGTGTGCTGTGCTTCTTGGATATGTACATCTGTCTCTTTCAGTAGATTTGGGAAGTTTTCAGCCATTATTTCCTGCAACACTCCTTCTGACCCCTTTCCCTTCTCTTCTCCTTCTGGAATGCCTATAATACGTATGTTTGAGCGTTTCGCATTATCATTCAGGTCCCTAAGTCCTAGCTGGATTTTTTCTATCTTTTTATCGACCCCTTCTACTATCTGTTTGATTTCTGATGTACTGTCTTCCACATCACTGATTCTCTGCTCTGCCTCTCCTAGTCTGCTGATATTTGCTGCAAGTGTATTTTTGATTTCTTGAACTGTGGTGTTCATTCCCATCATATCTGTTATCTTTTTGCATATGTCTGCCATTTCCCCTCCAAGTGTTGTCTTCATGTTGTTAACCTCTTTCATTACTTCATCATATTTTTCGGTGATAAAAATTCCGAGATCTTTCATTGCTTGTGCGTAGTTCTGCTCCCCTTCCTGATTTTTGGTTTGTTGATTGGATTCAGCCATGTTTTCCTGATTACTGGTTTGGTTTGTAGATTTTTGTTGCTGTCTGGTCATCATATTATCTTGATGGGTTTAATCAGTTCCTTAGCTTCTTTGTCTACTCTTGGAGATTAATTAGCTGTTGTTTTTGCATAAGTGTTATATCTTCTCTTTGTCACTTTGTTCTTCTTATTCTAATTTCTTGTTGCTGGTTAAGTTCACTTTAAAGGAATGTATTAGTGCCGGGTAAAGGCAATTGTGTAAGCAAGGAAAAAGTGTACAGTAGTATTGGTGATATATGTTAACAAAGCAAGAATATGAGATCTGGGAGGATGGAGGTTAGATTCATGTAAATTGTGTAGAGTTATAGCAGTAGGTAGAGTACCTATTATGAGGTAGATGACTGAATGTGGGAGGAATATGGTATGAGCTAAAAAGCTATTGTTTTTGTGAGAGAGGGAAAGAGAAGATAAAGGTAATAGTTTCAAGAGTGTATAACAGACAGAAAGCAAAACAAAGGTATTAGAAATTAAGAGTTAGACACCTTGTGGATCAAAGAAAGGGAGGTGGGAGGTGGAATATAGGAGAGACAGTAGATGATGGCGGATATCAAGATGTAGGGGATAGGGGATAGTGTAGGTAGCCTAAATCAGTTCACACAGAAATGAGGCAGTGGAGGATGACAAAACCCAGCAAATGTGAGGTGTTCCCTGCTGCACCTATTGTATAATTGAGTTAAAATAAACTAAGTAGAAAATGAGGGACAAGAGGGAGAGAGAAAACAGAAAAAAGAAAAAAAGAGAAAAAAAGAAAGAAGGGAAGAAAGGAAGAAAGAAAAAGGGGGTGGGCAAAGGGTGGGGAACCGGTAGGGGAAAGCAAAAAACATATATACGCGAACCACAATTGCAACACCAACTACAGCAACAACAACAACAAAACAAAACAAAACAAAAACCCTAAATAACTGAATAAAAAAAAGACTTTGGGGGATACGCTGGGACAAAAGACTAGGGGATAATGCAATATTAGCAATCAGGGCATTAAAAAAAGTAAAAAATAAGATAAAATGAAAATAAAAACTAAACAAAATTAAGTGATAAAGAAAAAATGAAAGCATTGTAGGCTAGGGCATTCAAGTACCTAAGATGGACCTCAGGGTGTGATGGATTCAGGGGTGGAAAGTCTGAGATATTGAAGGCTCAAGAGGTGTGAGACTCTGGGGTGTGGGCCACCAGAGTTTAGGGGATTCAGACCCGGCAACCTCAAATCTGGCCAACAAGAAGCCTAGGAGCCCTGCAGTGTAACACAGCCCTCAGGGATCCCCACAGCTGGGTGCCAGCCCTATGGGGGAAGTCAGATCCGCAAACTCTATATTATGACTGAACCCTGCAATTCACTTACTCACTAGGGTTTGTTTATATCGTCAATTCAGTTTTTGGATAGCTCCTACCCTGTGATCCCAAAAAATGGCCACCTGAGGGTGCCTCTACACCGCAGCCAATTTAATGATGCAGATCCGAAGCGTGGCCCATGGGTTGGGCTCAATTTGGAAATGCTGAAAACGGGTTCCAAAACCATAATTCCCAGGCTTCGCAAAATATTCCCCAGTCGGCTTCCAGACGTGTCCCCCTACCTCGCCGCACCCTGTAACAACTTCCCAAGTATGTCCCTTTATTGCCAACAATCTAAATCCATTGCAGATTGGCAGCTGGGCTTGTGGGGGTGGGGCTAAAGGCAGAAGTGCTATTATTTGTGTCCACAATTAAAAATTCCCCCGCTCCACAACAAAACACCGTCTGTCTCCCCAAATTGATCCGCAAAGGTGTTCCATCCCATCAACCCCCCAACAGCCCACCCAAGACTCACGAACTCCCCAGCACTGCAGAGCCACCAAAAAGCGGAGCCGCCATGCCGGTACCGTGGCTCCACCCACCCCCAAAGAGCATGCAACCCGTGTGCAGGTCTCACCTCCGGGCAATAGAACCCAAATTATATCTTATAGACCAATCCTCTCCATTACCTTTCCACCAAATCGATGTCCAGACACTTCCTGCCCTGCAAAAATCCTGAAATAGCCCTGCCTCAGAGAACTTCCAGCGGTGCCCAGCCGCCTCTTCCCAGGGGAGACTGCAAGGCAAGTTCACTCAGCGACGATCTTGCTTCCTCCCTGCTACATGAATTTGATTATGAGACATCTCTAATATTTTCCTTTGTAATTCAATTATTTCCAGAGAGATATTACTTTTATGGCCTAATAAATGATTCTTACTTATTCCATACTATATCTGATGTATTATATGCAAGCAGAGTTAAACAGAAATTACTTTCATTCCAACCACATCTCAACCCCCTTAACAAATTCAAATTATACAATTGATTTCTAATATGTAACACAGCTGATTTCAAATCATTAACTCAATTATTTAACTGCCCAGAATCTATATGCTCTTGACTATGGCACAAATCACTAGCATTTTTATGCTAGTTATGTACATATTGTTCTGTTCATACTTTCATGTAAAGCTATCGCAGCAATAGCAGCAACTGTAATGATATCAACCATCCCCAAAATGCTTATAATAAGCAGTCCAAGAAAGCATCTAGTCCATTTCAAGAATTCTTGTGCCATATGTAAGCAATAACTGGCTTTCAGGAAATGATGGCCAAATTCCACATCATTCTCACAGGTATCCAGATGCCTTTACTTCTTCTGGCCATCACTATTGTTTCTTCATTGATATTCACCTTTACAGTGGAGCCAATTTTTCCTTTTCTCAGGTTTCAGTGGTAGGGCCCTGGATCTTTACAAAGGCATCTGTGTCAACAGTCCTAAAAGGGGTGTTAGTGGAGCGGGCAGGGACATGACAGCCACCTGTTAGTACTAGCAGGTATCCCAGGTGCTTTTTCATAATCTGAGGGTGATTTACAACAGTCCATCAATTCTGTCTTGCTTTTAGTATTTGCAATCCACCCCCAGATAGGGATGGCAGTCTTTAGAGTGACCAGACCCTATTGGTTTAAAACTTTCACTTTTAGCAGGACCTCCCATGCTGCACACAATTGCTTTTTTATATTGCACTTTTGGCCTCTTTCCAGAATTGTGATTAAAATCCAAGGGATACTTGTTTAGAATTTTGCTTTTGCCACAAACTCCACCCAAAGCCAATATTGGTGCTTCCCACATCTAATTCATAGGCTAAGTTAATGTCCACAGTTTACTTTCCTTTTATTATTATTTAAAGCAGCTTACTGGAGGTTTCCCTACTTCCATGAAGGACTTTTCTCTATTAATACATACAATGGTTTTAATATTTGAGCTAAGTGAGGGATGAAAGATTTTCAGTATTCCAACCATATTACAAACTACATTAACATGAGAAAACATTGTACTTTATCAATTACAGCAGAGGTTATAGTTTTGTTTTACCCAACTAAACAACATTGAAGAATTTATTAGAGGAGCAGGGACCTCACAGTCCACCCCAACTGTCTGTCCACCCCAAGCTCTCAAGATAAGATACCATTGTTTCTGCTGTTTCTTTAATTTTGAAAAAAGGATTACTTATTAACATAATGTCATCAGTAGCATTTTTTTTTAGCCACAGATTTCTTCTGCACAGCCAGATTCTTTGCCACAAGGCCAGGGCAGATGGTTGGGCTATATACACAGCCTTGGGGAGGCACTGCAAAAGTCTATTGTTGACTTTTCTACAGGTAGGAGAATGCAGGCTGGCTTGACTTGCCTAAGGAAATACTAAAGAAAGTCTTAGCACATTTTAAAACAAAGTGATAGTGGCATAGTTGGATATTAATTTTTTGCAACAAACTAGCAATATTTGGTACTGCTCCATACTACAATGAATGGTATTACTGCAATTTATGATAAGAAGTTGTTTCTATGACACACACCTTTTTATATTAATTAAAGCCATAATTAATCATATTGTACTTTTGTTTAATATTATGTTGAAATATTGGTAAATTTATACACTCTTAAGCATTCATATGAACCTTTTACTCATACAACTTTAGTTAACAGGGTTTAAAAATCTGGCTAATTTTATAACACTTTTAAACACCTTCCATTCAACTTATAACATATTAAATGAACTCAACTATTTAATTTTTCTTTCAAGGTAAAAAAACAAATCTCTTGTAATTAGTTTGGAATAAAAAGCTACTTTTCAGGATTTGATTTTGAGAAAGCAGGTTTGAAAATTAATTTCCTTTAAAAGAGATGAGACCTTTTTTTCTTTGAACACTGTGGAAATGATGAGGTTAAAGCACAAGAAGCTATTTTGATAAAACAGACTTTCTTTGTATACTGATTATTCAAGATGAAAACTTTTTATAAACTTTTACCAAAACAAGCTAATGACTTGAGAGACTTTGAGAAAGAAGAAAATTTTAACTTTGCATTAGTATACTACTTGGTACTAAAATTTTTAAAACTTTATAGACAGACTCATCAAATCTTGCTTAACTTTAACCATAAAAATTTATTTTCCATTAACCTTCTACACTTTCAGTATTCATTCAGGTTTTGTCACACATTTTATTCTTTCTTAATAATCATTTTTCTTAGGACAAAATCATCTCCTGTTTCATTAACAATAAAAAAACACATTCCGTATATCCCACATACATAAGTTACCAAAACAATTTTGGAAACTTTTCAGGCAACCTTTTTCCAAAATATAATTACTATCAACACTAAACAAACTTGTTAAAATAATGAACTTTTCTTCATTTTAAATACTTAGTAGCATGTAATACCAGAAATAGTCTTTTAGAAGCAGGTTGGAAGGGGAGGCTGGCTGCCAACAAGTTTTCTTGTTATAAAATTACCTTTATTATTATTATTATCAATTCAGGTTTTGTTTAATAATGACTTTTTGCAATTATCCATTTAAGTACCTTAATTAAAACAATGCTTTGTTAAACTTCTTATAATTATTTGTAACCATATAGACTATAATTATATTATTTTAAAACAAATTTTACCTTCACAGGACACATTCCCTTACCCAAAGTTACTACAATACCCTTTATAACTTACCACATGCATTCAAGTTCTGTTCTGCATATGTTCTTTCTGATTTTATGAAGACCAGCTGTCTTATTTTAGGACAAAATACACTTTTTTAAACAAATGTATCAACTTTTAGTTGGCACTTCTACAAAATTTTACTTTTCAAAATATTTATTCAAGTTTTACAACCTTTATTTTGTGAATAAAAATAAACTATTCATTTCAACTTAGGCAAGAACCATTTTTTTATGAAGAGACATAGTAATTTCATTAATTTAGACTTACATTTTTTTAATCATTGTAGAGATCCCATTAACATTTATTTATTTTTTAAATTATTTATTTATTTTTAAAAATTACATTAAAAAAAGTGAGGTCCCATTCAACCCCACCGCCCCCACCCCCCACTTCCCCCACAGCAACACTCTCTCCCATCATCGTGACACATCCATTGCACCTGGTAAGTACATATCTGAGCATCACTGCACCCCATAGTCAATGGTCCACATCATAGCCCACACTCTCCCATGTTCCATCCAGTGGGCCCTGGGGGGATCTACAATGTCCCGTACTTGTCCGTGAAGCACCACCCAGGACAACTCCACATCCCGAAACTGCCTCCACATCTCATCTCTTCCTCCCATTCCCCAAAGCCAGCAGCCATCATGGCTACCCTTCCCACACCCATTCCACATTTTTTCTGTGGACATTGGATTGGTTGTGTCCATTGCACATCTATGTCAAGTGGGGGCTTAGATTCCACATGGATACTGGATGCACTCCTCCTGCTTTCAGTTGTAGACACTCTAGGCTCCATGGGGTGGTGGTTGACCTTCTTCAACTCCATGTTAGCTGAGTGGGGTAAGTCCAATAAATCAAAGTGTAGGAGCTGAAGTCTGTTGAGGCTCTGGGCCTGGGTGTCATATTTCAGTCCAGAGATTCAAATCCCCTAAATATATCTTAAACCCCAGCACCAACTACAATTCCAATAAAGTAGCATGCAAGTCTTGTGAAAAGAGACCCCCTCTGAGTCCAATTCCATCACGCAGAAACACCAGCTCCAAAGAAGGGCCATCTGCCATGGCAGTGAACCCCATCTGCCATGACCATAGAACCTGTGGGTCTCTTTATTCCTCAAAAGAACCAATACCTGGGGTTGTATCTACTTTATCTGTCTCTTAGACTCTGCTCAGTTGTGCATAAGGGCATTCCTTCTGACAACCTCCAGACTCTTTTTTAGAGACTCATAGCCTTATATTCTCATTTCTCCTTTCCATTTCCCCCTTACATTAGGTCAAACAGCATTTTGAAGTCACGTTATTATATGTAGACAGGGATATTCTACTGATCCGTGTTGAACCTTTAATTCAAGGTCCTTTTCTAGTTGCATCTTCAGCTGATATGTGGTAGTGATGCCTTGGTGCCAGGAAGGCTCATCCCCGGGTGTCATGTCCCACGCTGGGGGGACTGCACTGCATCTACATGCTGAGTTTGGCTGTGAGAGTGGCCACATTTGAGTAACATGAAGGCTGTCAGGAGGAAAATCCCAGGCACAGTGATACTCTAGGCCTTATTCTTATTGCAGGTGTATAGGCTCAAAAGCATAGCCATAAGTATCAGGAGCCCACTGTTGGGCCCTCCTTCCTTCCTGGTTCTTGCCGTTGCACCTGGGGGACTGCTGCTGCTCCCCCAGGGTCCATGACAGTGACACCCTGACCAGGGGCCCAGTACCCTCCCCCAGCTATTGTTTTTAATTGTTTCCACTATGAGTATATCTAGACATTACTATATACCCTGGGCATATGCCCTGTATAACTCCCTGTCAACCATGTATATCCTGTCAATAACATCCTATATCAGTATTCCTCCACTGCCATTGTTGAACCACTCTGTGATCCAAAACTTCCTGTAAAGTCAATCCCAACATAATGTCAGCTTTACAAGAGTCTTAGATCACCGAAATTCATATATACAATATACAGTACTTCCCCAGATTCACCATAAAACCTTTTCCCTTCCACAGCGATAATCTCTTAACTTGTTCATATCATATTTCCTGAAACTGATGTACAGATTCCGAGACAATAGCTTTCAAACAAGATGACATCTGTGCTTACTATTGTGGTCCATACTTTAGGTTGTACAGTTTTCTAAATTTTTTAGTTATCCTATGTTTTGCCTTATGGTTTACATTATTAGTCTCTCGTCCCCTATATGTTTTTGGAGTAATATTACATGTTTTATATTCATCTTCGTGTACTCAAACAAAACTCCTCTCTTGCCCCCATATTTACCTTGTTTCCATCCATTCCACATCCATTTTCCCCTCCCCTTGGGGCCCACAATGCCAGCCAATCTCCATTTCCCAAGAAGCCATGTCCAGAGATACTTGCAGCAGTATTCAGGGCCTGACTTTCTCAACTGCCCTAATGCCCTGGGAGCCATCCTTTCTCACGAGAGATACAGTTCTCTCTATTTGACGGCATTAGTCCTCCCCAGGATGTGGGTCCACCCCAACTCTCACTTCTTGGGTCTCTTCCCAATGGTACAACCCACCTTGGCAAAATGAGCCTTCAGCTATTTGCCCAGAGTCCGTCCCGCATCAGACCATACCCCCTGAGCATCCTAATCAGGTAACCCTCCTACTTATACTTTGATACGATTTTCTCAACATTTTGTTCTCAACGAACACCTGACACTCTCCCATGTTCATATGTTGCCCCTCCCTCCCCCCAATTTTTGGACAATATTACCCCTCTGCCCTTCCCCAGCCCCCCTTAAACCCACAAAGCCCCACCCGAAGGTAACTCCTTGCTCCCATTTTGTCCCTTCTTTGTGCTCATACTTACCGCCAGCTCATTACAGATTCCACCCCTAGAGACTTTAACTCACATCCTTCCTCCACCCCCCAATTTCCTGTAAGCCTCTTTTCCGGTGTCTAGCTCTCTGAGGCTGTTTGCTTATTTCATATCATTGAGGTCATGTAGTATTTGTCCTTCAATGCCTGGGTTGCTTCACTCAACATAAGATTCTCAAGGTTCATCCATGTTATCACGTGTGATTGTAGTGTATTTGTTCTAACAGCCGAGTAGTATTCCATTGTGTGTATATATCACATTTTATTGATCCACTCATCTGTTAATGGGCATTTGGGTCGATTCCAACTTTTGGCGATAGTGAACAATGCTGCTATGAACATTGGTGTACATATATTGGTTTGTGTCCTTGTTTTCAGATCTGCTGGGTATATACCCAGCAGTGGTATTGCTGGTCATATGGCAAATCTATGGTTAGTTTTTTGAGAAACCGCCAAACTGTCCTCCAGAATGGTTGGATCCTTCTGCATTCCCACCAGCAGTGGATGAGTGTTCCCCTTTCTTCACATCCTCTCCAGCATTTGTATTCTTCTGTTTTTTTCATAGCTGCCAATCTTATGGGAGTAAGATGGTATCTCATTGTAGTTTTGATTTGCATTTCCCTGATAGCTAGAGATTTGGAGCATTTTTTCATGTGCTTTTTAGCCATTTGTATTTCTTCTTTGGAGAAGTGTCTTTAAATCTTTTTCCCATTTTTTAAATGGGTTGTTTATCTTTTTGCTTTCAAGATTTATGAGTTCTTTATATATGCAAGTTATATGCCTCTTATCAGATATATGGTTGCCAAATATTTTCTCCCATTGTGTGGGTTCCCTTTTTACTTTTTGACAAACTCCTTTGAGATGCAGAAGGCTTTAATTTTGAGGAAGTCCCATTTCTCTATTTGTTCTTTTGCTGCTCGTGCTTTTGGTGTGAAATTCATGAAGCCATTTCCTATTACAAGGTCCTGTAGATGTTTCCCTACACTGCTTTCCAAGAAATTTATGGTCTTGGTTCTTATATTTAGGTCTTTGATCCATCTTGAGTCGATTTTTGTATAAGGTGTAAGATGGTAATCCTCTTTCATTCTTTTACATATGGATATCCAGTTCTCCAGGCACCATTTTTTGAATAGGCCATTCTTTCCCAGTTGAGAGGGTTTGGTGGCTTTACTGAATATTATATGACTATATATATGAGGATCTCTATCAGCTCTCAATTCAGTTCCATTGGTCTGTGTGTCTCTCCTTGTGCCAATACCATGCTTTTTTCTCTACTGTAGCTTTGTAGTATGTTTTGAAGTCAGGTAGTGTGATTCCTCCAATTTCGTTTTTCTTTTTTTTTTATTTCAAGATACTTTTATTTTTAAATCATGTCACAACATTAAGCTTTTGGCCCATTCTGATGTTATAATAGCTACAAATGCTTGCTCAGCAGGTCAGAGGCATCCCTTAGAAGTATGTTTGAAAGTGAATAAAAATCCATACAGGGAAATGGATTTGGCCCAGTGGTTAGGGCATCTGTCTATCACATGGGAGGTCTGCGGTTCAAACCCCGGGCCTCCTTGACCCATGTGGAGCTGGCCCATGTGCAGTGCTGATGCACGCAAGGAGTGCCGTGCCATGCAGCGGTGTCCCCCACATAGGGGAGCCCTACGCGCAAGGAGTGCGCCCCATAAGGAGAGCTGCCCAGCCCGAAAGAAAGTGCAGCCTGACCAGGAATGGCACCGCCCACACTTCCCATGCCACTGACGACAACAGAAGCAGACAAAGAAATAAGACACATCAAATAGACACAAAGAACAGACAACCGGGGGAGGGGGGATTAAATAAATAAATAAATAAATACATCTTTTTAAAAAAATCCATATAAAACAAAATAATCAACTACTTTCCATAGGAACACAGGTAAGTGTAACCCCATCTCCTAGTCTTCCTTATTGCTGTGTCTGTGCCAATCCTACTCTTAGAAGGACATTTCAAAACTAGCAGTAATAAGTTAAATGATCCCCCATTCAAGCTAAACTCACAGTTAGCAGCTACAAAAATGGTATTTACACATTAATACTAGCTGGAGCACAAGTGGTCGGGTGGTGCTTCATCCCAGTTTCCCAAGCACAGGAAAAAGACAGAGCACTGGTGTCTTGCTCCTCTACTTTGGGTGGAAACCCCCCGATCTCGATTTGTTGCATGACTTGCCATGCAGGCCCTGACATCACGTAGTAGATGGTTGGCCTCTGGAACCCATTGAAAGTGGAAGCAGTAGCCACAGTGTAAGCCCCCATGTTCTCAAACAGCATCCAGTCACCCACGTGCATTTCCGGCAGGCCACAGCACTCAACAATCCGACCGAGGCCATCACACGTGGGTCCCCATATGCTAGATGAGTAATACTTGTCATCTGGTTTGCATCTCTTTTGCAGAAGAGGCTTTACATGCTCATGACCATAAAGGATACAATTAAATGATCCATATACTCCGTCATTCACATAATACATAAAGGTTTGTTCACTCGATTCATCTTCATCATCAGAGCCTGTGTTCCTTAAATACAATATTTTTTGGCAATGATATTCACTGCAAGTGTGAAAGCTGAAGCAACATAATATCGGCCTGGTTCAGCTATGATTCTCACTCCAGAATCTAACGGGAAATACTTGTCTAATGCTGGATTAATGACACTGGTTATCTCTCCAAATTTAAGCTTCACATCATCAGTTCTGGGAAAGCCATCATCAATATCAAGCAGATACATGCTGAAACCAACCTCAGCTCCCATGTCAAAGACACAGCGGGCATCAGAGATGGCCTGCACAAAAGTTTCAGGATCAGTATAGCCACTTCCCACATGGACGCTGACATCAATGACATTGATATCGAGCTCTTTAGCCCACTCCAAAAGAAGCCTGCTGGTTTTGTGTGTGGCTCCAAATTTAACACTGAGTGGCATACTGCTTTAGAGTCATCGTTGGCAATCCACAAAACCAACTTTTGCCTTTGGATGTGCCCTGGCCACTTTCATCAACTCAACCTCGCTGTCAAAAGTCATCATCTCAACTCCATTATTGGCGGCATACTTAATTTGAGACACTTGTTTACAAGGGTTTGCATAGATTATCCTCTCTGGTGGCACCCCAAGACTCTGTACCAACTGGATTTCAGTCTTGCTAGCTCAATCAAATCCTGTCCCTATGGAAGCCAGTGTCTTCACTATGGCTTTACTGTCATTACATTTGACTGCAAAGAAGGGGGTGACACGAGGAAGAACTTTTAACCATCTCAGATGTTTCTTTAGAATTGTAACTCTTTAGCCCACATTCCTTCGGTTGCAAGCATAGCCATGGAAACAGCATGTCTCTCCTTGTGAGACCACTGTGCCTCAGTTTCCAAAGGGAAAAAGCTATAGAATATTCCAGTCTGTAATTGGATGCAGAAGTTATACCATACTCAGCCATGAAAGGATAGTAGCTGCAGTTGCAACATTACATGAGGTGTCAGCTGACTTGGGCAGGGGGCGTACTTTTTAGTTAATAGAGCTCATGATTTGCTGGTTGCTAATCTCAAGAAAAACCTAGCATATGTCAACTCACAGACTGACCTTTTTTGAAATCATGCTGCTCACTGCTTAAAATATCCAAATCCTCTACTGTGATACTTTAAACCCACTACTCTGTTTTCCACACCTGAAAAAGATGATTCTCAAGATTGTGAAGTTCCTGTTTCTCAATTATTACCCCCAGGACCAGATTTACCAAAAATAAAGCGAAGCAAAGCAACACACACATGCACACAAAATGAAACAAACAAAACAAAACAAACAACAACATAAAAATCCTTGCTAAACCTGGGTTAGATCATATTTTAAGATGTGTCTTACCATAAAACAGAAACAGATATTTATGAGTCAGACTATGAAATAACCACTACAGTAGAAGCAGTTACTGGTCAACAAGCCCCTAGCCTCACCATGCCCCAATGAGCTGTGGTAAAACTTTTAAATAGAGGCAGTCATTTAGCTAAAAGGAAATCACAATATTTATACTGACTGTAGATATGTGTTTGGAGTAATTCATGATTTCGGAAGTTTATGAAAACAAATGGACTCCCTGAAGTCATTAGAAACCAAATATAGAATGGTAAATAGCTGAAGTAATAGATGTATTTCTATCACCTAAGGAAAAGGTAAAACAAAGAAAAAATGTTGTGGTAAAAATGGAAGCTCACATTCACAAAACTTAGAAGAAAAATGCCAACCTAGCAGCTCAACAATATGTGGAGACAACAAAACAGTTTCCTTATACAATGTCCCTCATAAGCCCTCTCCAAATGAGTTAGCTCACAGTTAGAAAAGTGTTTTCGTATTTGAAAAAGAAAAATAGAGTCAGTAGGGTCACCAATTAAATTCTGGGGATAGAATCTAGGAAGTGCTGGATGGTGCCCTGTTTGCCCTAGAGTCCCTAGAAGAAACTACATGTGAGCCCTCCATGAAATTACCCATTACAGAATGCAAAAAATGAAAAAGGACAAGGAAATATATTGGTGGGCAGTCTTTGATAAGGTACTTTTAAAAATCTGTAACCAGGATCATACGTGACAGGCTTGTAAAGTAGGCAAAATTTATTAATGTATGTATCTCCATAAACTTAACCTCTACAACTGGACTATTTGAACATCAGCTGAAGGGCTTTACCAGCCAGTTCTTTCAATGGATTTTAATTATATATAGTTTATGGCTTACAGGTATTGAGAATGGGTTGAGGCATTCTCTTGTCAAAATAAGAATGCTTTAACTGTAGGGGGAAAAAAAATGGTTTTCCAAAGCAGGGAGTACCCTTTGAACTCTCAGGTAAGCTTCAAACTCACTTCACTGGAAAGGTTATAAAAAAGTGTGTCAATAAACATTTATGTAATCTAAATATCTTTAAAATATATATATATATGTATGTATATATATATTTAAAGTTTGGTTCAAGTGTTTCCCATCCAGCAAATCATCCATTGCCCATACCATCCAACACCTATGGTAAGGTAGAATAAATCCATGAGATATATAAATTAAAGCTTAAATATTGACTCACTGGTGCTGTCTTGGTCAAAACATTCCCTTTGGTCCTCATGGCCCTGAGGTCTATGCCATCAGGCAAACACCACTGATCCCACCAGAGGTAATTATAGGGCAGCCCATGTATGGGGAACAGTTCACTAGAGAGGATCTGTAACAGTTTGATGTTGGATGGATCCCAGAGAATCATGTCCTTAGAGCCAATCCATTCCTGTGGGAGTGGACCTATTGTAAATGGGACTCTTTGATTAGATTACTTCTGCAAGGCATGCCCCGGGGTGGGACTTAATCCTCTTACTAGAGTCCATATGGAAAGAGACAGACGCAGGTGCTCAGAGTGAAATGCTCAGAAGCTGAGAGAGAAACCAGAAACTGAAAGCAACAGAGTTCAGAGGAGAAAGCAGAGACTGACAGATGACACCATGTACCTTCCCATATGACAGAAGAGTCCAGGATCACCCACAGCTGATCTTTGAGGAGAGAGCATTGCCAGAAGATGTCTTGATTTGGACTCTTTTCTCAGCTTCACAACTGTAAGCTTGCAAGTCAATAAACCCCCTTTGGAAAAGCCAACTCATTTGGGGAAATACTGTTTTCATCAGCCTCGGTTAACTAAAACAGGATCCAATGATAGTGAATTGAGGTTTTTTCAGTATTGTAGGAAATCAGTGGAATATCCTCAGGGATTTTTTTTTAAGTTACTGAAGATTTACTGACCCTTTACCACCTAACGACAACATCCCACCACCTGCAAACTGATGACATTATATTCTGGAAAAGAAAACAATGAAAAACCAATCTCTGACCTACTTGAAATAAACTTATCAGGTGTTAATAACTTCACATATAGCTGTCAAATTAGAAGGAAATGAGACTTGAGTACAACACATGCAGCTAAAACTGATGTCACTTCCAAGGTGGGTATATGAAATGGTACATGATTCAAAATTAAAATTAACCAAAATAATCCAGAAGCACTTGACACTGTGTGTGTATCTGATGTGGACAGGTACTGCCAAGATCATGGAACAAGAACCCATTCAGCCAAGTGTTTTGTAGATTATGGGGAAGTTTTTTCAGTGATGAGGTACAAACACAGATACCCAGCAAGATTGCATGAAATGAGAGGTTCATAACATCAAAGAATCTGGAGGGGGAGAATGGAGAATCTTGGCATGGCAGGTCCCAGCTTACCTAGCCTAGGTTCCTGTGAGGGTTCATGGTAAGGCAGGTTGGAGCACATGTTTATTCCAGGCTCTTGTCTTTACTGTGGCCCAGATGGGAAGGATCCAATGGATCCTCTGGGCCTGGCAGTTTCACAATATATGGTACAAAAAGCAGATGTGACTAAGGCCATGTGGAGAAGCTGAAAACAGCTTCTTATCATCCAAGCCATATGGAAATTGATGCCTTGCAAATAAATTACACAGCAGGAAAGAGCTGCAGTGGCAAGGGGGCAATTGAAAAGAAGTGGCAGAGGCTGATCATAGAAGCTGAGGTTAGCTCTTATCATCCATACCTGTGAAGGTGCAGGTGTTGCTAGTTGTGGTTATACCCAGGGAAGTGTTAACTCAGGTGGTTGCTCAAAATGACTAAGTCAGGACAAGGTGAAGATGTGTCAAAATAATTTATTTCATTACACCAAAATTCCCTTGTTTAATTGACACCCTTGTGCTTTTATCTATATTTACAATTTTGTTTTTATGCTTTTGTTATCTTCCTCAAAAGCTGATTTTCCATACTTTCTCTAGACATCAAGATAAAACCCTTAGTTTAAATAACACTATTAGGAGCAGATGTGGCTCAGGTGGTTGAGTGTCCACTTCTCACATTGGAAATCCTGGATTCAGTTGCCTCATGCCTCCTAAAAAATTAAGAAAAACAAACAAGAAAAACAAAAGAAAAAATCGATTCAGTGAAGCCTATGTGGCTCAATGTTTGAGCTCCAGCTTCCCACATATGAGGTCTCTGGTTCAAACCCTGGCCTTGGTACCTCAAACAGACAACAAAAACAACAACAAAAATCCCAAGGGGACTGCACTTCATCAGTCCAACAGTGGTTTATATGGACTAATATCCAGGTTAACCCTTCCCAGGAGAACAAAAGGCAAGTCAGCAAAGCCAGCATCAGGTGACCAAGGGTATTGGCTCTTCTAGGTTTGAATTTCCTAGTCTGAAAAGGCAGACTGTGGTCAGCACTCATTTTGTTTTGCTTTAAAAAAAGAACTTTCTCCTGAGAAAGGAAAAAAAAATCATACTTTCTCTCATTTTTTAAAAGCATCACTACATAAAATTATGGGTTTGCAAAGTAATAAAATTTGACATCCAAATAAAATAGTTTTTCTCCCAGAAATTTCTCAAACTCTTCTTGTGTCATATATGATGCTAACAAATATAAAGCAGGTAATCTAAATTTCAGTTTTGTGACAAAATGCATGTTTTTCCAAAGCTGCACAGAAAGCTCACCTAAACACTTGGGCCCTGAGAGAGTGGCCTTTAGGGAGCAAGCTGGGCACCCAGCAGCCTCTGGGGCTGATCCAGAAGCAGAACCCCCTGTGAGTGGGGACTGGACCATGAAGGCAGCAGAGAGGCCGCAGGAGCCCAGAGGCTTGGTGGGAAATCTCAGTCTCCATTCAACCATGCTCTGTTTGGCGTTCTCTGCACAAACCAAAGGCACCTGGATCCACTGTGTGAGGAGAGTGATAAAAGCACCTGGGGAAGTGGCTGCCTCCAGGGAGAAGACCAGGCTGTGGGAGCTCTCATTTACCCCCACAGAGCAGGGAAGAGCCTGAGGGCCATAAAGGACCACCTGCTCACAGGGCCTCTATTCTCTAAGCACCAAGCTCAAGCCCTTGCCCACCACATCCCTCCAGTATAAACCAATGGTCTCTTTCTGACTGCACTCACCACTGGGGAGGCATTACTACTGCCTATGTGCAAAGAATGGTTTGTCAGGTCAAATCCTCCAAAACTGTAGATTCTCTGTGTGAAGGAGAGGCAGACAGGAGAGGAGTTACCCCTGAAGTAGCTGGCAGAGCAGCACACCAACCCCAGACCCCACGTGCAGGGTGTTGCTGAGCCACAGATGTGTGTGCAGGTGGAAGTGATGGGGGAGAGGGTGCAGAACTCAGGTTTCCAGGAACCTCTTGCCTAAACAGAGGTCCACAGTGCCCCTGACATACAAACACCATGATCACCACAAAGCTCTCTGCATATTCTGTGCCCTAAGATTCCCAGTCTTGTCATGACCCAGCCTCCCATTCAATCTCTCTTATGTCAGTGACAAACAAAATAAGGGCTATTTATACAGGGTCATGAGCTCAGCAGTTTTAGAAGAGAAGACAGAAGCCCAATGGCTCCAGAGAGCCTTCTAATGGGCTTCTGTGTAGTTTAAATCACTCAGAAAGGAACGAGGCTATGTTTATTGCATGCAGACAGGCAGGCTCATGCACTGCCACAACTTTACCAACTTACTTAAATATGACCCTTTTTCTAAACGTTTAAGGGGGAAGAGACCACATTTCCCCAGAAAGAAAAAGTTGAATGAACAACTGTCTTCAACCACACTCTTTAATTTCATCAGGAAATTATTGAAGTTTTATAAGGAAGAAGAACTTCAGTGTCCTTTTAGCTTGTTTCAAACTTCATGGAATGCCTTTATATTAGGTAACATAAGGCAGTAATTTTATATTTCCAGAACTTGATTTGAATACACTGTTGACTAAAAAACTAAACAAACAATACCTAAACTTCTAAGAAAATAAGTGAAAGCAAAAACACCCTATTTTTGGCAAAGCTGATTATCTTTTAAATAGCTGTAATAAGATGTGAACAGCAGATACATGTTTCTCAAAGGACTATAGTTAATACTATGTATACTAGAACAGCACAATGAATATTAGAAATGCTGCTTATTTAAAATAGGCATGCTTGCTCTAAATACTTTAATTAGCTGACTGAGAAACACCCAGGAAGGGAAATTCCAGACACTGGGCTCCCAGATGTGGACTCAAATCCTGTGTCTGTCTTACGCAGTGTGATGAGTGAAGTGCTTAGACTCAGCTCTGCTTCCCCAGCAGCAACACTTATCATGGACTGAAGACTGGATGGCAGGTGCTCAGTGAGGGCCACTGCACTCAGGACAGCCACCAGTGCCTCCCGACCACTATGACCCTGAAGTCGAGGCTCAGTCAATGCCACAGCCATGCAAATGAAGGGCTGGAATTCATTCTGTGAATTTCCACTCTAAAAGCAAAGCACACTGGGGAGGAATGTGGTAGTTTTGTCGAAAGAGGAGCAGTCAGCAGCCTTTCAAGGTGGCAGGTGATGAGGACACCACAGAACCTTCTCCCTCAGCAAACAGCTGCTGCTGCTTTGAATAATTTAGGGTGGTTGCAATCTCCAATGGGACATTCCTAATTTATAGCAATTTAATGGGATATCTGACTTCCTTTATAGTCAACTTGGCTGGACCTCGATCTACTCTGTAAAAAGAGAAAGACTCACATGCAAAAACGTTCACCAAACCACCTAACAAAGCAAATGGTGTTGCACCCACCCTTCAAGGCTGATTTTTAATATTAGCTTTCCCTTCCCACCTTATAAGGCCAAGTAAAGGTTCTCATGTTTACTAAGGCAATGATTTTATTTCACTTCCTTTCCCCTGACTCGGGCTTCATTGTTGTAGAATTTGAGAGAGGTTCAATTATTTGCATATAGAGAGGCCAGGACTCAGGAATGATTTTGAGAAGGAAAAATGGTTTATTGATGGCCAGCCGAACTTGAGAGTTTTTTGTTTGAATCCTGAGCCCCGAACAAGATTTTCAAAATGTCTTTTATACAGAGACGGAAGTCTAAATGGTCCCTTTGTTTCAGTTCTCAATAGGCTTGAATTAGCATATATATCTTCCACATCTTAGGTAAGCTTTTAGCATGGACTCCAGACATTCTAGATAAACTTATAACATATTTGGTTTGCATTTCCCCTAAATACTTAAAGTTTATAGACCTTGCATTGTTTAACTGTTTCCTGGGACTGGAGTCATTGCCATTGTCACTAAGGGCAGGGCTGCAGCCTCTTACCATTCTACACCCACAAGTCAAACAGCTTAGGTTATCTCTGAAGAGACAAAGAGCCTCCCACCCATAGCCCACATTATTTCCCCCCTTTGCCAAAGTTTAACTTGCTAAACTTTGGCATAATTATTGTTGGAGCTATGAGGTGGATGGCTGTTTGTTGTTTTGACTGATTATTTATTAGTCTTTAGTGCAGTATCCAGGGCTATTTTTAGAAGTTTAGAACTTTTCATTCTGGACAGCAGAATCTTGGGGCAGGGGCCTCCTGCAGTTATTCTGCTGCCACTGGCACTCACGTGGATTTCCAGTCAGGTTCCAGATCCATCTATTACTTTCATTTTACCCTTAAAGAGTTTACACCTTTAATTTAAAAGGGGTGCTGAAGGGAGATGATTTCTTTTCTGTAACTGCTTCCTGCTGGCCATGGGCTGTAGTAATTTCCTAACAACGTGTAAATTTCTTATTTTAACTGGAGGAAGATGCATCAGGCATTCTGTACGAAGTTGGATGAAGTTTTCATATGGTTAATAAGATGTTTACTCTGAAAGAAATAAATTTAATAAAAAATTTGGAATACCCATTTTTAAAAGAGGACATTGGATTACAGAGGTAGACAAGGTTAGGTGCCTATAAAGATGGCATTCCTTCTTAAAAGCTGGTGGGAACAGCATATATATTCTTTTTTAAGTTATTTATCTTTAGAGAGATATTGCAACAGACATTTAGCTTTGTCTGAATCAGGACACATTCCAAGCTGTTTAATGTTTGGCATTCATTTGCTCTGTCAGATGCTCCTGGTGAACTGGCACTCCTTGGGCAACTGGCTTCATTCAGGATTAGAACACTAAGTTGGAAATGTTCTTAGTTTTCAGCTGTGGGAGTGATCAGAACTACAGAATAAAGGTTTTTTTATAGCTTGGCTTTAATTGTACAATTTCCAGAAATTTTGACTTGTTTAATAGGTGACTCACCATCAGCAAGCAAGCCTCACCTTTGCTACACAGTAGAGTACAGCAGAATATAGTTAAGTTGACTGAGCCTGGCTGAGACTGCCACCTCATTCTACAGACATGTTTATTAACTGTTTAGAAAATGAATTCACTAGGAATTTAACATGTCCAATATACTTTCACATTTGATCTAAAACAGAAAAGATAATGTTATAATTATTAGGCATACATTTAGCACAGGATAAGAGTATAGCACTTAATATTAATTAATGTATTATTACTTAATGCAAAGGATTTAGAGTTACAATTAATAGTTTTAAGTTTCAGGTTTGTAATACTTTACATGTTATCTCTCCATGAGAGCAGGCCATAATGCCAATTGTGTTTAAGTTTCACTTACAGTATCCTGGTATCATAGCTCCACTTAGCATGTTTTTCAATGCAGTGAGCAAGTCACAGCATCCTTGATCTTAGAGAGATTTTCCAGGAAGAGCTTGTGTGCTAGGCTTAGGGGTATAAATTGTGTCATTTTTCTTTGTTTGAGGCACCAGCCATATCTGGCTCTGTGCCCCTTTTTGCAAGATTGAGAATAAATTATTTTCTTCTCCACAATCTGGTGAGCCTTATTTTCTTCCAGAAGATTTCTTTCCAACAAAATAAAGGTAATTAGTGGCTCTATTAACAAATTTCAGTAAGTAAAAGAAGAGTCCATAAAAACTATGAGAGATCTTTCCTGGATTATGATTAAACAAATTAAGTAATTGTGTAATGTGTTTTAAAACCTGGTAGTCAGTATGCTTTTAAATTATTCATTTTCATAACTTAAAGAAAAGAAGTTTTTAGCTTCCTGTAAGAGAAAAAGAGAACATTCCTTGCATAAACTATAATGGTTTCAATTTTATTTAACTTGAGTGTAATCTCCCATAGTTAATTTATAAACTAAATTAACATTATATGTATGAAATCTTTAGAGTAATAAAATTATAAGTTCACATTGGTGAAATTAGGCTAAAAGAAAAAATTGTAGATATACTCTCTTAAATAAATAGAGTAAATATCTTTGTTGGTAATTGTAATTTAATAAGTTTATTTAAACATGAGGTGGATAGTCAATTTGGTTATAGTCAATTATAAAGAGTTTGTAAAACATCTTCCACACAGTAGTAAAACTGAGAAGCATTTTATTATCTGTAAGCAACTGCTTCATTTCTGGCTACATACAGGAGAATAGACAAGATGTGTGTGTACATTTTGAAATATTGCTTCTTTTGTTTAAAAAGATAAGAGCATCTAAGAGCTTAAGTAAAACAGAAGAGCTCTAATCTTCTTCCCTTTTAGTTAGCAGAGACAACAAGCATGTCTCTCAAGGCATCAAAGCAGAATGCTCTGATCCATATGGGCTGTCAGGAGGTTGGGGGAGGCCTCCACACTTAGCTTCCCAGCCCCAGTGGCCTCCCACTATCAAGAGGACAGATGGGAAGAGGGGGGAGCATGGCTATTAGCAACCTTTGTTCCTTTTGTTTGGGGCTTGTGTTGCCCTGTGTGACTGGAAGGGGGATGGAGCAAGAAGCTGAGCCTTTTTCTGGTCAGAACCTCTGACTCAGGTTCTGATGCTTTTGCCTCAAGGGATCTCCTACTCTCAACCTAATGTGTTGGAATACAATAGTGGTGTGAAATTGACACGAAGGCTTCCATGTGCCCCATGAACAGAACTGGGGAGCCTCAAAAGATCCAACTGTAGGCACAAAAAAACCCTGCATGGCAAATGTGCAATACCAACAATTATCTAGCTACTGATATGCTATGAGCACCTCACAGATTCCTGTTTCAGAACCAGAGACCCTGGTTAGAACAAAAAAATCATTACTGAAGTTGCTAAAGTCTGTTGGTGCACAAAAAGACACACAATGAAAGACATTATATTTTATCTTGGCCACTATATTATGACCAAGTGATGAGAAACAACAATATATTGTATATTGTTTAAATTATCTTCTAGGGGAGTTGTTTGTAGTACCAAACTCCTCTGTGAAAGAACACAGGAAAATGTCTACAGAAACTTGGTAGTAGTTAACCAGCAGGAACCATCAGATTCAGGTGCATCTCTAAGTGAAAACAGGTGTCACCTTCAAGATTGCAACCATCAGGAAGTAGACTTGGTCCAGTGGATAGGGTGTCCATCTACCACATGGGAGGTCTGTGGTTCAAACCCTGGGCCTCCTTGACCCATGTGGAGCTGGCCCATGTGCAGCACTGATGTGCACAAGGAGTGCTGCCCCACGCAGGGGTGCCCCCCACATAAGGGAGCCTCATGCACAAGGAGAGCACCCCATAAGGAGCGCCGACCAGTGTGAAAGTTCAGCCTGCCCAGTAATGGTGCCACATGCACAGAGAGCTGACACAACAAGATGGTGCAACAAAAAAGAGACACAGATTCCCATGCCACTGACAACAACAGATGCAGATAAAGAACACACAGCAAATGGACACAGAGAACAAACAACTGGGGCAGGGGAGAGGGAAGGGGAGAGAAATAAATAAAATAAATCTTAAAAAAAAAAGATGGCAGCCATCAAAGGGACCCTGTCCTAGAGGTGTAGGAGGAGAAAACTTCATCCTCAAATTTGATTTTTAGACCTTCATCTAAAAGGAGAGTAATTAGTGAGACAGAAAATTCAGAAGACTTAGCTGGTGGACAACAGAGAAAGCACCACAAATCTGCTAGCATTTTCCTTTCCTCTGATGAAAGTCTTGCTCTATAATAAGGAAGATATGGTGTAAAAGATTCTGTAGGAGTGAATCAATGGAGACTATCAAATCTGGATCTTGATACTGGTATAAGTGAACATTCTGGTGATTGGTTGAATCAGGATTCAGTTTTAGATCAATTCAGTGTATAATTTGAAGTTGAATCTCTTGATTCAGAAGATTAGTGAAGAAGGACAAGAACTCTCATATGAAGATGATCAGGTTTATCAAGTTACTGTTTATCAAGCAGGGGAGAGTGATACAGACTCATCTGAAGAAGATCCTGAAATTTCCTTAGCTCTCTGTGGGAAATGTACTTCATGCAATGAAATGTATCCTCCCCTTGTGGAAATGCATTACAACAGATGTGAGAATTGGCTTCCTGAAGATAAAGGAAATGAAAAAGGGAAAATACCTGGGAAAGCCATACTAGAAAACTCAACACATGTAGAAGAGGGCTTTAATGTTCCTGATTTCAGAGAAATGACATAGAGGAAAATAATAAAATCACACAAGCCTCCCAATCCCAAGAAAATGAGGGCTATTCTCAGCCATCAACTTCTAGTGGCAACATTTATACCAGTCAAGAAGATGTCAGCCATCTGCCCATTGGGATTTAAGCCCCCTCTCAAGTAGAAGCAGTGGGATCACCATCCTGAAATTCTCAAGACTGGGGAGTGAACAATGGACTAAAGTAGACTTAGTATTATACTATTATAGACTTAATATTATTCTAGCAATGGAAGAACTTTTATCATTGATGTAAAGATAGTGGCCACCAGAGGTTCTGAGGCGAGGGAGAGGGAAGAATAGATATAATATGGGGACATTTGGGGCATTGGAATTTCCTGCATGACATTGCAATGACAGGTATAGCCCATTACATTTGGTCATAACCTATAAAATTGGGTAAGGCAGAGTGTAAGCTATAATAGAAACTATAGTACATTGTTAATAACAATGCTTCAATCAATATGTGTTTATCAATTGTAGCAAATTTACCACACTAATGAAAGATGTTAATGTGAAAAGTGTGGGAGGGTTAGGGTGAGGGGTTGGGGAATATGGGAATCCCCTATATTTTTTATTAAACATTTATATAATCTAAAGCTTCTTTAAAAATTAAAAAAAATTAAAGCTGTCAGAGAGTTTGAGAGGAATGAAACACAAGATAAAGAAAAATGCATGGAATCTAGTTTCCATCTTTGTGCCACTGAACCTTGTGATCTAAAATTGACTGTATCATCCATGACAAAAAAGGACATCTTATGGCTTGTTTCACATGTTCAAAAAAGCTAAAAAAACACACAAAAAAACAAAATAAGTCCTGCCCAATATATAGGCAGCTAGTTCAAATGATTATGCTAACTTATTTCTCCTAGTTGACTTGTTTGTAAGAGTAGAATTATATATTTCTAACTATGTAACCCTAAAAACTCAGTTATTTTAGCAACATTAAATTTATTTTTATGTTTTTATACATATTGAAGTGTAAAAGTATCTCAGTCCACGTAGAAATCTTCTCCTTAATATAATTTACCTACTTGGGTAGGGGATATGGTTTAGTGAATATTCATTTCATTTTAGGAAAATTTCACTTCTCTTTATAGTTCATATTTGGTTTTTAATGTAATTTGAATTGGCTATATAGCTGGTTATTTTGGCAACATTAAATTTATTTTTATGTTTTCATACATATTGAAGCTTAAAAGTATCTCAGTTCATGTAGAATTCTTCTCCTTCATATAATTTACCTACTTGGGGAGGGGATGGAGTTTAGTGAATATTCACTTCATTTTAGGAAAATTTCACTTCTGTTTATAGTTCATGTTTGGGCTTTAATGTAATTTGAATTGCTATATAGCTGGTTTTTTAATTCTATCCTTCATATTTTAATTCATTTCCACCTTCACTTAAATAAAAATATCTGATTTTTCAAAATATAAGTAGGGGATTCACATGTATGTTACTTAGTACCTTTCTTTTAAGGAGATAAATTCTGTGAGAGAGATTTATTATTTAAATTTTATATACTCTTAAATCTTCTCATCCTTACTCTGCTCTTTCAGAGTCTCTTAAAATATTCTTTACAGGGAAGCAGACTTGGCCCAGTGGCTAGGGTGTCTGTCTACCACATGGGAGGTCCACAGTTCAAACTCCAGACCTCCTTGACCTGTGTGGAGCTGGCCCACATGCAGTGCTGATGTGCACAAGGAGTGCCGTGCCACACAGGGGTGTCCCCTGTGTAGTGGAGCCCCATGTGCAAGGAGCATGCCCTGTAAGGAGAGCTGCCCAGCATGAAAGAACGTGCAGCCTGCCCAGGGATGGCACCACACACATGGAGAGCTGATGCAGCAAGATGATGCAACAAAAAGAGACACAGATTCCCATGCCGCTGTCAACAGAAGCCAACAAAAACAAGAACACACAGCAAATGGACACAGAGAACAAATGACTGGGGGCGGGGGGCAGGAAGGGGAGAGAAAAAAATCTTTAAAAAATATTCTTTACAGATAAATAGAAATTGGTAGTTATATTCTCTGCTACTGAAGTAAAAAATGTACCACTTGTTCTCCAGGTATAGGTGGTGATGATGTTGTCCATTGAGAGTCTTTCAGAAGAGCCAATACAACTTTTTTAAAGCTCTGTAGTAAAATGTGGAGTTGTCCTGGGAGGTCCAATGTGACAAACATTTTCAGGGTTTGGTGGGAATTGTTTGTTTCTCTCAAGTGAAAAACAGTTTAATTCACTTTGAAGTGTCTTCTTAGACAGGATTACACAGTCTCTATTATTTGCCTAGACATCAGAACTTTGCTTAGGACCAGTTTCAGAAACCAGTGAATTCAGAAAGATTAATTCATAAATTAGTTAAAAGGAAGAACTGTTCATTTAAAAAAAAATAGCTGGAAAGGTCAACATTTCTCTAAATTATCCAGAAAATATACATCACTTCCTTCAAGAATAACAGGGTCATGGGATTCTAATATTGCTGTCAAACTGCACAGATTAACTTATTGATTTATGTATACATATGAGTCCTTCAGCAAAAGAGTATGAATAAACAAACCTTTAGATAAGTGGAGTTGAGCTTTAATTTAAAGTTCCAGTGTTTTGCTTCTGGTTATGACAGGTTGAGGGCAATAAAATAAACTGAACTATGAGTTTAGAATAGAACTGAGGGACAATTTTAAACAGCAACATAGTGTGTCTGTTACTAGCAGTAGATTGTTATAGATAGACTTCATGAAAAGAATAAACACATCAACATATGACTTACCCATGTATACGTATGTAAATATAAAACAAATGGCTGAAGGTATTGGTAATTAAGCCAAAGCTATTCTCAAATACAGTAAAGCTTAATTAATTTTTAATTTATGATACCTCCAACTAGAGCTAAACAGAATATATCCTTTCTAAGAAGAGTTAGTATAAATGAGATAATTTAATATACATTCAGAGTATATCTATGCAGTGATTATGCTGCTTACAATGCAAAATTCTGAGCAAATGGAATCTCACTCTAAATGCCTATGGATTATTAATGTGGTCTTGATTACCTAAATTTTAAAGCATGGTGTAAAATATTATTGATTGATTTACAAAGAAACAGCTTATTAAGTGATTTTAAAAATTTAAAAAGCAATGCTATTAATCACTGCTACTTCTCTAAGGTTAGATCTATCTCAACTCCAGTTATTTATAGGGTTTCTAGCATTATGAATTTAACTGATTGCTGGGTTTGCCAATATCTAGATGATAAAGATGGACCTAAAATAGTGTTCCATTCAGGCAAAAGTGATCATTGGTCAAAAAAAAGAGATAAATGTTTAATAAAAAGATTTGGTATCCTGTTAAAAATTAGTCAGCCCTTGTTACAGATCAATAAGTTAAATGTATTTGGCATTGGGACACTTTATTTGAAGCTTTAACTAGCTTTTCACATCTTATAATTTGGTGACTATAAACTCTTCTTTATGCAAGAAAACTGTAATAAGACAGGGCCAAAATTGGATATATACAAGACTGGTTGTATATATTGGTTGTATAAAACCAATCAATCAGGTTAGATTCAGACAATAGAGATGGGACTTCCATATTCAAAGACTGAGAGCTTAAAAGTGACTCCAATAATGATACTTTTACTGATGTAACAAAGAAAATCACTAAATTAGATATTCACTCAAATGACAAGTATCCCACTTGCATGTGTAATGCCTGCATTATCTCTTTCCCCAATACGATAAACTTATATAACATGATTTCATCAATATTCAGGTTATATTTAAAATGGAAACTCAACATACTTAATTGGGAGTAATATACATGAATTGTTACATCATTTAAATAGGAATGCTTTCTTCTTTCTCAGACTAATGGACTCTTGTAAAATGGCAATGTGCTGATGCTTATATGACCTCCTTAAAGGGTAAAAAAATACAAACAGAGAGACATTCAAGGTGGTTTTCTGGATCTAATCTTAACCTAACTTTAGATCATATTGGATTGCTTATTTTCCATGTGGGAAAATATATAAAACTTTTCTCCATGTTTGGTCAGGAAGATGTGTACTAGGTTATCTTGTTCCATGTATACCAAAGATATTTACACTAGCAAGGGAATTTCCAGGAAGATGGCAGAGCAGGGAGATTCAGGACTCACTTCTCTTCCAAAAGAGCTAGTGAAGAGTCAGAAACTGTCTGTAACAGCTGTTCTGGAGCTCAGGAGGCCAAAGGAGCATTATACAGCATCCAGACAATGGTGTATGGAAAAGGCTGAGAAATTGTGCTAAAAACTGTATGTACAACATTATGATTATAATAAAAGCCACTGATTATGCACTTTGGATAGATCATAGTGTATGTGAATACATCTCAAAAAAGCAACTTAATGAACTAATAAATAATTTTGCAAGAGTAGCCAGAAATAGCAACTATGAACAGCAGGGAAATCATAGAGAGGTTGAGAGGTGAGGAATTTTCTTGTTTGTTTTTTATTATTACTGAAATAATGGAAATGCTCCAATAATGATTGAAGTGATGAATGCACAACTATGTGATCATACCAAATTCCACTGTTTTTATACTTTGTATGAATTGTAAGCTTTATTAATATGTATAAATAAAATTGACTTGTTAAAAAAGAACACTACACAGTCTAATTACAATTTTTATCAAGTTTAAAAAATACTGAGTAGCTCACTCTGCAGTGACAGCTGGCACCCCTCCCCCATTCATGATATGCGCTATCTTAGGGTCTAGTCTCTGGCTGGCTGTTGTGGGTGGAGAGGAACATGGAAGTCTACCCTGAGAATGGTGGGGTTGAGCATATGTTTTGATCAGGAAGTTTTCATTACTGAGTTCCAGTTCTGAACTGCTGTTTTAGCTAATCCAGACAAGGACAGCCACTGCCATTGATTCAACCCCACTGCTGACATGGAGAAAGGCAGTTAAAACTTAAAGGCACAATGCCTCCTTAGGGTTGCAGGGAATAGTTTTCTAAAGGGTGCCATATTTTTGGCAGGCCAGGAATTCAAGCTTCACCGAGTTGTGAAAAAGGCTTCTGGTGTCTTACCTGTACCTCTCTCCAGTGCTCATTGGGGCTGGCCTGAGCCCTTTTTGTGAGTCTCTGGTCCTCATTTGACTGGAAATACTGACTTCAGAAAGTCCTTTCTGAGGTGACCATCCTCCAAGATTTTGTATATCATGTAAAACAGCTAGAGGCAATGAAAGGAGTGTGTAAAAAAAAAAAAAAAAAAAAAAGAACAGATCAATATTCTCAGAGAAGGAACTAGAAAAAATCTTTTTTCTTAGGGTAAAACAATTGCACACATAGTACAATCTTAAAAATTATACCAAATATCCAGGGCTAGAATGAGATGAAGAACTGGGAAAATTTGATAAATTAAATACAGCCAATTCTAAGTGTCAGAGAAGAGTTTTAATATAAAGCCAATCAACAATAAAATACTAGGCAAGAGAAAGAAACTGACCTTCATGTTGGGGCACTTTGAAACTTCATGTGGAGCCCAGGAAAGATCACATATTCTTGGAGCTAATTCATTCCTGTGGGCTTGAGAACTTGAATTGGATTCAATTTGGGGTCTTTGATTGGATTGCTTCAGTGAGTCTAGGGTGGGTATTGGTCCTCTTGCTGAAGTCCTTTATAAATGGAGGGCTGAAAGCAGCAGATGTAATATAGCCTGTGCACAAATCCAATCTTATTTCATTTCCAAATATGCCTAGAAAGCCAATTGAGAAGTATAAATTCTGTAGGCTTTGGATGTTCAGGAAGGATGTAAGCTGGAATGTGGGGTGTTAGTGCTAAACGCTGACTTGGAATGTGGGGGATATGCATTAATTCAAGCTTACCTGGGGGATATAACCAATCCAATACTCAGATAAAACACTTGAAGAAACTAACAAAAATATTTTTGCACACATACAAGCACAATTTTTCTTCCCACTCTTATTTCCTCTGTATAATAGGGACCCAAAAAATTCTATTTGGGGTGAGGCACAGCGTCTGGCAACAGTCTGGCTTGCCTCTCTGGCCAGCTCTGGCACGAAGTAGGTACCGCTTCCACTAGGGTAAGGGTGGCTGGTACAGGCGCTCCGCCCTCGGCCTGGTACGGGTGTCACTGCCCTCGGCCTGCCCTTCGGCCCTCCCACTGCACGTCATCTCATGCCCCCCCTGCTTGCCGAGCCGACTGCCTAGCCTTATAAGGGCATGTAGCCCACCTGGACCAATAGGGAACTGGGGCCAGCAATGGCCCTCCCCGCACCAGCCCAGTATATCAGTGCCTGCAGTTCCACAATAAACCAGATCTGCGCCATCAGCCAGTCTCCGTGGTCTGTCTCCTCTAGCCGGGCCACGTCGTCCTCGCCTCCTGCGACCACACGAAGCCCCGCAGAGGCTTCAACTGGCTCCCAACGTGGGGCACGAGCACCCGCTGCCCATGAGCAGGTAAGGACCAATTCCTCCTCCGCTATGGGAGCCTCTTTCTCCAGCCAGCAGGCCCCGCAGGTTCAGGTGCTTGCTGGCCTACTGGCCTGCCACCAATGTAAGGTTTCGGCCAAGCAGCTCCAGACTTACTGGGATTTACTGATCCCCTTCAATCCCTGGCTTTCCACCGCCAATCTATGGGACCCTGACACCTACTGCATGCTAGTTGATCGTGTTTCTGCTGCTATGGAACATGAAAACAAGCGCTTCCCCCCCGGCCTTATTCCCACGCTTATTGCCATCCACTCTTGCTTACTCGGCGCCGCTCTGCCTGTCACAGCCTATAACTGTGACCAGCCAGACCCCCTCGAACAGGGCAATTCCGACCCCATGGATAATGATTCTGCCTCCTTAGTTTTTCAGCTTAATAACATCCTGGAGGAGGACGAGGCCACCCCGGGTCCACTGCTGCCCTCTAAAATCCAAAATGATCTTGCCCCAAAAGGCCACCTTGCCGTCGAACAAAATGGCAATTCCGCCACCGCCGGGAGCCTCCCTAGTGCTAACAAACAAGATGGCGAACTTCCTCCTTCTTCCTCGTCTAACACACGGAAGTCTCTGTACCCGGAGCTTCCTCCTTCGCCATCCCCTGACAAACAGGAAGAGGTCAACTTGAAAGAGGAACCATTACCTCACTCACCCTCAACTGGAGCGGTTGCCTCGGGGGCAGAAATGAGGGCGGGGTTACACAACCCCTCTCTAAGCAATACCACAGCACCACCTAGCGGTAGCCCTATGTTAACCCTGTCCCTCCCTAGCACCTTCTCCCCTGCTTTAAACCCAACACTCGCTTTTACTCCAAGCACCCTGCACCCGCTTACTCTTCCTCCGGTGGCCCCTCCCCCCATGCCACTTACCTTCCATCAAGCCATGCCCCCGCCTCAACAACCCCCTCAGCTATACCCGGTCAACCTAATGCCTACGCCTCAGTGCCCCCTCCCCTGGTACCTGTACAGTCCTTCGGAGGTGAAGCGCCTGCGTGAGGCCATCTGGGAGGATGGACTAGGCAGCCCTTACGCCCAACAACTCCTTAATGACATCTTGCTTAACTTAAACCTCCCCTATGACTGGCAAGCCGTTGCCCGAGCCATCCTTACTCCCGGCCAGTTTGTTAATTGGCGAGCCCACTTTCAAGATCAGGCTGAGCAGCAGGTGAGGGCCAACCACCCCAATGGCATTACTTTTCCCCTGAATGCCTTCCTCGGCTTACCGCCCTACAACGTCCCGGCAGCCTTCGCTCAGGCCACTGCCGTTTTCTGGGATCAGCTCCGGAGCATAGCTATGCGTGCTTTTGGCAATTGCTCCGCTATAAAAACTGAAACCTTCACTAAGCTTATTCAGGGCAAGGAGGAGGATTTTTCTGCCTTTGTTTCAAGAGTTCAAGAGGCGTGTGCCCGCAAAGTAACCAATGAGCAGGCCCAAGCGGCTCTCGCGTGGGAGCTCATCTTAGAGGGGGCAAACCCTGTTTGCAAGCAAGCCATTGCTTCCAAATGGGAGGGTAGCCTCCATGAGTGGATTTTGGCCTGCAAAGACCTAGACCAAACCTCTCATACCCTTGCCACCTCCTTCGCTTCTGCCCTCGCTTTGGCCATGGGACCTTGTTTCCAATGTAACCAGGAAGGGCACTTTGCCCGCAACTGCCCCAACTCAAAGGGAGCCCCACCTCCCAAAAGGCCACTGGGGCCAAACACACCTTCTACCCCATGTCCGAAGTGTAAGAGAGGCTATCATTGGGCCAGAGATTGTCACTCACGGTCAAACATAAACGGCAAGCCTTTAAACTTCAAAGGGGGCAAGCCTCAGCCCCGCCCCCAAGAGGCACACCACCTGCCAAAACCCTAATGTGGTCCATCCCTATAACTGGGGATAAGCCTACTATGGCCCTAAGGATTAACAACCACTGGTACCATGGCACCCTAGATTCTGGGGCTGAAATTTCTTGCTTCCCTGCCTGCTATGCCAAACATTGGGAAGTACAGCGTGGACCGCCCGTTCAGGGGGCCACCGGGGACTCAGTCTCTCAACGAGCACACTATCCCGTCACATGGGAAGATGAAGAAGGTCATACAGGTACCTTCCAGCCACTCTTCCTGTCTGCCCTCACCACTATATTATGGGGGTGAGACATTTTAGAGCAAAGTGGAGCCGTCTTAACCACGGTTCCCCCCCAATAGTTTGTGCCACTGCTCAGCTCGCTCCACCCAACCCCACCCCTCTGCAATGGGACACAGAGGAGCCTATTTGGGTCGAGCAGTGGCCCCTACCGTCCCACAAACTTACCGCCCTGCGCACCCTAGTCAAAGAACAACTTGAGGCCGGCCATATTGAGCCTTCCACTAGCCCCTATAATTCGCCTGTCTTTATTATTCACAAAAAATCCACAGGCAAATACCAGCTTTTACATGACCTCAGGGAAATTAATAAACACATTCTTCCCATGGGGTCCAGCCAACCTGGCCTTCCTCACCCTACAGCAGTCCCCCGTCGCTTTCATGTCGCTACGATCGACATCAAGGACTGTTTCTTTTCTATCCCACTGCATCCACAAGATCGACGCAAGTTTGCCTTTACAGTCCCGCTCCCCAACCATCAGGGAGCCGCTTATCGGTATCAATGGAAAGTGCTCCCGCAAGGCATGAGGAATAGCCCTACCATCTGTCAAAATTTCGTCAACCTGGCGGTTGCCCCTCTCCAGCACCGAGCCTATATCATCCTTTATATGGACAATATCCTCCTTGCCCATGAGAACCCCCACCAGCTGCAACTCATTCTCACACAGCTCAAACTAAACCTGTCACTTATAGGCCTCCACATTAAAGAGGAGAAGGTGCAGCTTAGCCCTCCTTTTACCTTCCTCGGGTTTCAGGTTGTGCGCCATGTTGAGCCCATCACCCCCCAACTGAATGTCCCCGCTCAGCTCTCATTAACTGAGTTGCAACAGCTATGCAGGAATATCAATTGGGTTAAATCAGCGCTTCCCATCACTACGGCACAGCTCAACCCTCTCTTTGAGTTGTTACAAACATCCAGCAACCCACCCGAGGCAATTACTAAGAAAATCACCATCACACCAGAGGCCCGAAATCCATACAGGCCGTGAGTCGTGCCCTGCAGTCCTGCGCTCTCCAGCGCTACGACCCCACTCAACCAATTTTGGCACTTATTCTCGCCACTCCAGGAACTCCCACGGGAGTTCTGTGGCAGCAGGGACCCCTGTTGTGGCTACACCCATCCAAGAGCAAGCTCCAAAAGATATGCCCGGCTATTCGCCTTTGGATCTCTCTTGCTGCAGACCTTAACACCCTCTGTCTGCATACATACCATGTTCCCCCCTCTACCATCGTCTGGCCACTCAATGCCAAGCAAACCACCCACCTCATCCAAACCAATGAGGATATGCAAGTCTTGCTTGAGGACTTTAGGGGAGAGTTCGACAATCACCTCCCCCACCACAAATTACTGCAGGGTCTGGTCCAACTCCCCTTTGCCGACCCATTCCATCCCTTCCCCTCTTCAACACCACTGCCCCATTCTACCACCATTTTCACAGATGCCTCCAAAACCAAATATGCATTTGTAGTGTACCAACCTGGGCACCCCCATCCCCGTACGTTCACCTATACTAACCAATTCTCTGTGCAGACGGGTGAGCTACTGGCCATGTATGCCGCCCTCAGGGCCTCCCCGGCCGAGGCCGTCAGTATCTTCACTGACAGCCAGTATACACTCCAAGCGTGTCGTGTTCTGGCCTTTTCCACCTTCTTTCCTAAGGACACCCCCATCGACACGGCCCTGGCCTCGTTAAAGGAATTGCTCAAGCGCCGTACAGCTCCATGGTACGTGGCACACCTGAGAAGCCACTCAGACTTGCCCGGGTCCCTAACTCGGGGCAATGCTTTGGCCAACCAAGCAGTCTCCACCTATGCGCTCACCACCATAGGGAACCTTATCAATCAAGCAAAGATACTTCACTCTAAATTTCATTTTTTGGCCGCCTCTCTTAAACATCTACTGCCGGACCTTTCTATAGACACATGTAAACATTTGGTGCGTGCCTGCAAAACCTGCGCCCCTTTCCTGCCTCTAGGGCCCCTGCAGCCACAGGGGGTAAACCCCCACGGCCTTAAACCAAATTCTCGATGGCAGCTAGATGTCACCCATGTACCGTCCTTCGGACGCCTCAAATATGTGCATGTGGCTGTCGACACCTTCTCTCACCTCTGCTATGCTGTCCCCCTCGCAGGAGAAACAGCCAAGCACTGCATTAAGGCCCTAAGGCAAGCCATCCTTTTCATGGGAGTTCCATGGGAGCTAAAAACCAACAATGGCCCCGCGTACCGCAGCTCCTCCTTTGCTGCCTTCCTCAGTCTCTACAACATCACTCACCATTTCAGGATCCCATACAACCCCCAGGGCCAGGCCATAGTGGAACGCACCCACCGCCACTTAAAAATTCAAATACAAAAGGAGAGAGACTTGCACCCACACAGCCAACCAAGTGACATCATAACAGCTTGTCTTATTCACATGAACCTCCTCTCCTTTGATAAGAATGGTCTCTCCCCCCTTCACAAACATTGGGGCCCCTCCTACGCACCAACGGTCGCCCCAATGGTTTATTGGAGAGACCCAGAAACACATACTTGGGAAGGGCCCAGCCCCCTTCTCACCCAAGGGAGAGGGTTCTCTTGTATCTTTCCAGAAAATGCCTCACAGCCAATCTGGATCCCAGGCTGAAACATCAAGCCAGCCACCGCAGCAGCGACGGATGACGAGGAGGGAACGTCGCCAGCTGTGCAGCCTCACCTACCAGATGACCCGCCTCATCCTCGACGAGCCGGCCACCGAGCCCAACACTGAGCTTATCCAGCTCCTGCGCCTGTACCACCGCGCCCGAGCTGTCCACCCACCACCAAATAACGCCCCCACCTCGCTTGTTCCCCTTCTCATCCTTCTTCTCTCCCTTGCCGCAACAGGAGAAGCCGCTAAGCCGTGCAGCCAGTATGAGCTTTGGGCCACTTTACAAGCCCCCCCTGGATTCCTCTTTCTGACCCGCTCTAGCCCCCTCTTCCCCGCCGTCTACCACACCTCCTGCGACCTCAGCCTCCCATGCAACCCTATGTTCCAACCTTCCTCCTCCCACCTCAACATTTCCGTTTCACCCCCCCAGGACACCATTTTCCTCTCCCTCAGTAATCAGTCTGACTCGACCTTCCCCGACACCCTCTACTTCCTCCCTCGCAATATCTGCAAAGTTTGGTACAATCACACCTCCGCCTCCGCACACACTTCTGGCATAGCCTACCGACTAGATGGCCTCTGGCCATCCACCTCCAACGCCACCCGATCCAAACAATTTGCAGCTTATGTGCAACGCCCCCGCCGTCCCCAATTGCAGTCCCAAAGGCTCCCCCCATGCTGCGCCCTTACAGTCTTTTCGCTGGCGCGACTGCACACACCCCAACCCTACTGCCACAGGCCTCTTCACCCCCATGGCCTTGCTTCCTAATGAAACAAGTACCACTATCTTCGCCGACCCGCTCCTGGTCACACCCGCATACTCGTTCTCTACCTTGTCCCTCTGTGGGCCCTCTTCCTGCCTCAACCTTCGACCCTTCGTCTGTCTCTCCACCTGCTCCCTCTCCAATGGCACTCTAATGGTCAACGGCTCAACGTCAACCTGTCAACCTTCGCCAGTCGTTCCACTCAAACCATCCACACCTTTGCCTACGTTAAGCCCCCATTCACCTTTCTCCTCTGCAGAACTCTAAGCTTCCCCTCCGTGGCCTGCTTTCTCTCCAACTTCTGGAATAACTCCTTCCCATACACTTTCCTGGTTCTCCAGCCACCCCTCATATGGGTCCCCATCAACGCCTCTGATTGAGTCCCTCCCCAACTCTCCCCCTGTCCCCTGTCCCCGTCCGATCTTGCACCCCGCAGGGTACAGCGCGACTTCAGACTCTCCGCCGCCATCGCCGTCGCCTTCATCGCTTCCTTAGCAGCCGCCACTACCGCCGCCGTTGCCCTAACACAAACCTCCCTCACTACTGGAGTCGTCAACAACATCTTAGCAAAACCCAAGCATCCCTCGGCACTCAAATGGACATCAACCTTCTCCACCACCACGCCATCTTAAACCTCCAGCCACAAATAGACTTGCTTGCCCTGGACGTTGATACCCTTTATTCCCTTGCCAACACCCTGTGTGACGGGCACTACCCGTTCTCCCAGCTCTGCATCACCCCCGTCCCTGTCAACCGCTCCGCCCACCAGTCCACCCTCAGAAACCTAATACTATCTTCTTATAATGCCTCCTCCTTCTACAACCACACCCTGGCACTTCAGGCCTACATAGAGAGTTATTCAGACCTAGCTATTACCCAGCTCACCTCATCTGTCCTTGGGGAGCTGGGGCAAAAATTCACCAGCCTGTTCATCCCTGCCAGCCTGGCATTCTATGGCATTATTGGTGCCGGGCTCTTGCTCGTCCTCCTCCTCCTCTGTTGTGTCCGTGGTGCCCTGCGGCATGCGCAGCAAGAGCGACGGCTTATTGCCGCTGCCTCTCTGGTTCTTAGTAAAAACGAAGGGGGAGATGAGGCACAGCATCAGGCAACAGTCTGGCTTGCCTCTCTGGCCAGCTCTGGCGCGAAGTAGGTACCGCTTCCGCTAGGGTAAGGGTGGCTGGTACAGGCGCTCCGCCCTCGGCCTGGTACGGGCGTCACCACCCTCGGCCCGCCCTTCGGCCCTCCCACCGCACGTCATCTCATGCCCCCCCTGCTTGCCGAGCCGACCACCTAGCCTTATAAGGGCATGTAGCCCGCTCGGACCAATAGGGAGCTGGGGCCAGCAACGGCCCTCCCCACAGCAGCCCAGTATATCAGTGCCTGCAGTTCCACAATAAACCAGATCTGCGCCATCAGCCAGTCTCCATGGTCTGTCTCCTCTAGCCTGGCCGCATTGTCCTCACCTCCTGCGACCCCACGAAGCCCCGCAGAGGCTTCATTGGGGCTCAGTTTTTATTAGGACAGGAGTCCACCAATTCTGGCTGGTCAAAATAAATCAACTTCCAGGTGGTGGACTTGGTCCAGTGGTTAGGGTGTCCACCTACCACATAGGAGGTCCGCAGTTCAAACCCCGGACCTCCTTGACCAGTGTGGAGTTGGCCCATGTGCAGTGCTGATGTGCACAAGGAGTGCCATGCCATGCAGGGGTGTCCCTGCATAGGGGAGCCCCCCACACAAGGAGTGCACCCTGTAAGAAGAGTCACCCAGCACAAAAGGAAGTGCAGCCTGCCCAGGAATGGTGCTGCACACGTGGAGATCTGACACAACAAGATGACGCAATAAAAAGAAACACAGATTTCCATGCCACTGACAACAATAGAAGTGGAAAAAGAAGATGCAACAAATAGACACAGAGAACAGACAACTGGAGTGGGGGGGGGAGGAGAGAGAAATAAATAAATAAATCTTAAAAAAAAATAATAAGTCAAATTCCTTCTCAGAGTTCTCATGTCCTGGCCTTCAACACCACATACACCTGACTTCTCTGCTACTACAATTCTGGGGGCTTGTCCAGGATTGTGCTGAGAAGGTCAGAGGTGGCAACAATTGTTTGCTCCTTTCGGATGTCTCTGAGGAGGCTGGGAGGGCCCAGGTGAAACCCAGCCCTGGGTGCCCCTGGACTCCCCTTTTAGTCCAGAAAGAGGTTGTGGTCTTCACCAGAGCCCTCCTGGAAGAACCAGAGCACCAGTGGGTTTTAGAGATGATGAGAATGAAGCAAGGAGAACCACAAATCAGATGAGTAAGACCCCCAGGGTCATAGTGCAGGAAAAGCCTAATTCTAAAATAAGGAGGGAGACTGATCAGCTCTCTAAAAGGGGAGGCCCCAGTACACCTGAGAATACAGGAGGAAGCTACCTCCTCTCCAGGTCTGAGAAAAGGAAAGGGGGGTGGTTGTGTGTATGTGATTGTGGCAACTGGGTGAGGTGCAGAAAGTCACTTCTGTGTGGCAAGTGCAGAGTCCTGATCTGTGGTTCTGTGGTGACCTCATATGATCAAGGGCAGTCTGGGGGTCCCTGCAAAGGGACCCTCTTCCAAGTGGGGGCTTATACAGACCTGCTAAGGTTAAGAGGTGCTGAAAGTTTCTGTGAGGGTTGCGACTAAGTGTATGGCTTGAGTGACTGTTGTGTACCATCAGCACAGGGTGGAAACATGGGAAAAACACAAAGTAGGACCCTGTTCATATGTATGCTGAAAAACTTCCCCCGTGCATTCCATGAAGATGTATACAGCATAAGGTTCCAACCAGGAAAGCTTAGGATGCTTTGTGAATTAGAATGGCCAACTTTTGGCATGGGCTGGCCACAGGATGGCATTTTATATCCCTGGATCATCCATAAAGTCCATGATGCAGTAACTGGAAACCCAGGACACCCAATTCCCCTACATTGATCCTTGGGAAAATACTGTAAGCCAAAATCCACCTTAGTTAGGGTAGTGCATGAATATGGAAGCTAGAATTTGCCTAATACAGAAACCAAGGAGTGCTGTCCAAGGGGCCAGACCAAACAATCACCATGCAAAGGGCCCAGAGAAAGTGTACCCTGAGTGCAGTGCCAATCTGCCCATTTTAGAAGGGCCATACAAACATGAATTTCTGCCCCCTTATGCAATGACTCCTGCCCCAGCAATACTAAGGAATGAAAATGAGCTAGTCTCTCTAAGCAGTGCCCCATTGTCATCATCCACACAGGGAAGTGTGACACCCATACCACCCCCACCACTGCTTTTATCACCATCTGAGAGGGCACCTATACCATCCCTGCAGTTGCCTTTATCGACATCTGCACCAGAGAGCCCTACGCCATCCCTGTAGCACCTTTTACCATCTCCTCAGTGTTCTTTGATACCTTCTGCAATGGAAAATACAGATCTGCAGCTTTTACAGCCCATTGCCCCTGGCAATGCTGCTGCAGTGCTGCCATGCAGTCAGGGGGGAGATGCTGAGAGGTAGCAACTTAAACCACAGGAAGCCATAGGGGCAGAGGAAGCAGAGAGAAAGCCTGCCTACCAGCTACCTTTCCATGAAGGCTGGACCCCAATTTTTTACGATACACATGGCTAGGTTTGGGGGGAAACTGGACATTCATCTATCAGCCCTTTACCACAATGGTCCTTTTTAACTGGAAAAGCCACACCTCACCATTCTCAGAGAAGCCTCAAGCCATGATGGACAAACCCACCTGGGTTGATTGTAAACAATTTATAATGACTTTATTAAACTTTGAAGAAAGAATGTGTGTCATGCAGGGAACTCTAACTTGGCTTAGCACCCACCTGAGGAAAGTTTGGACAGTGACCAATATGCCCACTTGCGTCCCCAGTGGAGCACCCCCTGTGGGATCCAAAGAGCACAACCAGGCTCAACTGACTACAAACTTTCCATAAGGCCTTAGTTGAATGATTCAGGGTGGGGAGCCACAAGACAGTAAATATGGGAAAAACTACTCAAATTCTACAGGCTCTGGATGAGAGTCCAGCTCAATTCTATGAGAGGCTGTGCAACATGTTTTGTGTATGCATACCCTTCAAACCTAGATGCTCCTGAGAGCCAAACAATGGTTAACGCAGTGTTTGTTTCCCAATCACAAGCTGACACCCAAAGAAAACTGCAGAAGTTGGATGGGTTTGCTGGAATGACTAGCTCTCAGCTCATGAAAGTAGCTACTAAAGTCTATGTCAACCATGATGTAGAAACAAGGAAGGAAGAAAGTCAGAAGATGAAGAAGAAAGCAGATCTTCTGACAGTGGCAATCATGGAAAAATCCATTCCTGTGTCAAGGAGAGTAAACTGGGAATCCCCTGCCCCAAGGAGAGGGAAGGGCCTATGCTAGGGCAAAATTAGTGTGTGTACTGCAAAGAAGATGGGCATTGGAAGCAAGAGTGTCCCAGCTGGCCACTCGACCCTGCCACTGCAGCCAAAACATTAGCCAAAAAGCTAGTGGGGCATCACAAACCATAACCTGGGTCCAAAAAAGTTCAGGAAAAAAACCCTGCAAATCAGATAATTGGGCTGGCAGGAATAGAGGACTCTGATGGAGATTATTAGGACAGACCGGGCTCCTATTCTCCCAGCCCTGCAGAGCCTATGGTCAGTGTCCAAATTGGGGGCCGCACCATACATATGATGGTTGATGCTGGGGCTCAACATTCTGTAATGACCAAGCCAATTGGGCCTCTCTCAAAAAGACAGGCCACTGTCATAGGTGCAACTGGCAAAAGTACCCAAGGGCCCTTCCTGCAAGCCAGGACCTGCAACATTGGGAGAAAAAACGTCACTCACAAATTCCTTTATCTTCCAGAGTGCCCAGTCCCCCTCCTGGGTTGCGACCTGCTGTCTAAACTGCAGCTCAAATTACCTTTGATGTCATGGGGCAATTCACACTGACACAGGGGCCACAGGACCCTCTGAGAATAGTGCTAACCCTTCCTCTGCAGGAGGAATGGAGACTGTTTTGCCTCAGTGAAACTGGCCAGTCCATTCCCATGCAGCTCCCTTTTCGAAGATGTGCCTGAAGTATGGGTAGAGGGTAACCCAATGGGGATGGCACATGACAGTCCTCCAATTATTCTTGAAATGAAGGCCACAGCCAGTCCAAAAGCAATATCCAGTACCACGTGAAGCACAAGCAAATGTCCAGCTACTTATTCAGAGATTACTGAATGAAAGCATATTGAGGCCATGCCAGTCTCCATGGAACACCCCACTCTTTCCAGTTAAAAAAGCTGATGGGGATTACCACCCAGTCCAGGACTTACTAGCAGTTAATTCAGCAGTAATAACCCTTCATTCTGCAGTTTCTAATCCATATTCTTTTCTCAGCTTAATACCCTCATTGGCAATCTATTTTTCATGCCTAGATCTTAAGGATGCCTTCTTCTGCATTTGGGTAGTACCCTGCAGCCAGCCAATTTCCACCTTTAGGTGGGAGAATCTGAACTCAGATGAAAAGCAGAAGCTAACATGGATGCAACTGCCTCAGGGGTTTAAAAATGCCCCCATTATTTTTGGACAAGGTCTGGATAGTGATCTCAAATCCTTTAAACCAAAAAAACCATAACTGTTTTCTCCTCCATTATTTAGATGACCTCATTCTCAGAAGTCCCACCTACCAAGACTGTGCTGGTGGAACCCATGGTCTTTTAAAGCATCTACAGCAAAAAGGCTATCGAGTGTCTAAGAAAAAAGCCCAAATATGCCTACCTCAGACCAGATATCTAGGTTATAAAAATAATGCAGGGGCACTGTGAATTGGGACTTGAAAGAAAGAAAGCAGAGTTCTTTCCGGAGGGCGGGGCAAGATGGTGGCTGAGTGAGCTTACCTGACAGTTTTTCCTGCAAAGAAGTGGCTGGGCAGCATTGGAGTTTCTCCAGGACCAGGCTGTTTTGGGATTTTTGCAGGACAGGAGGTGTCTGGGCATCGATTTGGTGGGAAGGTAATGGAGAGGTCTATAAGATATAATTGAAACTCTATTGCACGGAAGTGAGAGCTGCACATGGGACACTCCCTCCTGGGGTGTGTGGAGCCATGGAACCAGCACTGCTGCCATGCTTTTTGGAGGCTCTGTGGTACTGGGGAATTCACAAGCCCTGGGTGGGCTGTCAGGGGGTTGACAGGATGGGATGCCTTTGCAGACCAATTTGGGGAGACAAATGGGGGTTTTGATTGTGGACACAAGTAATAGCACTTCCACCTGGAGCCCCGCCCCCCCAAGCCTGGCTGCCGATCTGCAGCAGACTTAGATTGCTGGCAATAAAGGGACATAACCAGAGGCTGTTACAGGGTGTAGCGGGGCGGTGGGGGGGGGAACACGTCTGGAAGCCGATTGGGGAAATATTTTGCGAAGCTTGTAAATTTCAGTTTTGGACTCTGTTGTCAGTATTTCCGGCTGGAGCCCCACCCCTGGGCCTGGCTTCTGATCTGCATCATTAAATTGGATGCAGTGTAGAGGTGCCCTCAGGTGGCTGTTCTGGGGGCTTACAGGGTGGGAGGTGTCCTGAAGTCGAATTGATGATACATCCACAGAATAGACCCCAGTGAGTGAGCGAATTGTGGGGTTCAGACACATAAAATAGAGTTTGCGGATCTGAATTCCCCCATAGGGCTGGCACCCAGCTGCAGGGATCCCTGAAGGCTGTGTTACCCTGTGGTGCTCCCACGCTCCCTGTTGACCAGATTTGAGGTTGCCAGGTCTGAGTCCCCTAAACCCTGGTGGCCCACACCCCAGAGACTCACACCTCTTGAGTCTTCAATATCTCAGACTTTCCATCCCTGAATCTATCATGCCCTGAGGTCCATCTAAGGTCCTTGAATGTCCTAGCCCTCAACGTTTGCATTTTTTATTTTTTGTTTCATTTTGTTTTGTTTTTATTTTCATTTTATCTTATTTTTTATTTATTTTTTTAAATGTCCTGATTGCTAACATTGCATTATCCCCTAGTCTTTTCTCCCAGTGTATCCCCCAAAGTCTTTTTTTTTTTTCCAGTTATTTAGGGTTTTTTGTTGTTGTTGTTATTCCTGTTCTGGTTGGTGTATATCTTTTTTTTCTTTTCCCTACCTGTTTCCTGCCTTTTACCCACACCCTTGTTCTTTCTTCCTTTCTTCTCTTTTTTTTCTGTTTTTTCTCTCTCTCTTGTCCCTCATTTTCTTCTTATTTTATCTTAATTATACAATAGGTGCTACAGGGAACACCTCACATTTGCTGGGTTTCCTCATGCTCCACTGCCTCATTTCTGTGTGAATTGATTTTGGCTACCTACACTATCCCCTTTCCCCTACATCTTGATATCCTCCATCATCTACTGTCTCTCCTATATTCCACCTCCCTTTCTTTGATCCACAAAGCATCTAACTCTTAATTTCTAATACCTTTGTTTTGTTTTTGGTCTGTTATCCACTCTTGAAACTATTACCTTTCTTTTCTCTTTCCCTCTCTCATGAAAATACTAGCTTTTAAATTCATACCATATTCCTCCCATATTCAGTCGACTACCTCATTATAGGTACTCTACCTACTGCTATAACTCTACGCAACTTACATGAATCTAATATCCATCCTCCCAGATCTCATATTGTTGCTCTATTAACATTTATCACCAATACTACTTTACACATTTCCTTGCTTATACAATAGCCTTTCCCTGGCCCTAATACTTTCCTTTAAAGTGAACTCAACCAGCAATAAGAAATTAGAATAAGAAGAACAAAGTGACAAAGAGAAGATATAACACTTACACAAAAACAACAGTTAATTAATCCCCAAGACTAGACAAAGAAACTAAGGAACTGATTAAACCCATCAAGATAAAAATGATGACCAGACAGCAACAAAAATCTACAAACCAAACCAGTAATCAGGAAAACATGGCTGAATCCAATCAACAAACTAAAAATCAGGAAGGGGAGTAGAACTTTGCACAAGTAATGAAAGATTTAAGGAACATTTATCACTGACAAATTTAAAGAAGTAAAGGAAGAGGTTAACAACATGAAGACAACACTTGGAGGGGAGGGGAAATTGCAGACATACGCAAAAAGCTAACAGATATGATGGGAATGAACACCACAGTTCAAGAAATCAAAAATACACTTGCAGCAAATATCAGCAGACTAGAAGAGGCAGAGCAGAGAATTAGTGATGTGGAAGAGTACATCGGAAATCAAACAGATAGAAGAATTGGTCGATAAAAAGATAGAAAAAATCCAGCTAGGACTTAGGGACCTGAATGATAATGCAAAACACTCAATCATACATATTATAGGCATTCCAGAAGGAGAAGAGAAGGGAAAGATGTCAGAAGGAGTGTTGCAGGAAATAAAGGCTGAAAACTTCCCAAATCTACTGGAAGAGACAGAAGTACATATCCAAGAAGCACAGTGTACCCCAATCATCATAAACCGCAACAGGCCCACCCCAAGACATATACTTGTCAAATTATCCAATGCTCAAGACAAAGAGAAAATTCTAAGAGCAGCAAGAGAAAAGAAAACCATCACATACAAGGGAAGCTCCATAAGATTAAGTGCTGATTTCTCATCTGAAACCATGGAGGCAAGAAGGCAGTGGTATGATATAGTCAAGGTACTAAAGGAAAAAAAATTTCCAACCAAGAATACTCTATCCAGCTAAACTAGCATTCAAAAATGATGGAGAGTTCAAAATATTCACAGATAAACTGAAACTGAAAGAGTATGCCAACAAGAAACCTCCCCATCAAGAAATTCTAAAGGGAGTTCTGCAGGAAGAAAGGAAAAAACAGGACAGGCAGAGTTGGAGGAGAGTGTAAGAGCAACAAAAAAGACAAAAAGGGAAGGGGAAAAAAAAGCAAACAAAAAATGACAAACACTAGTCCAATCAAAATATGGTGAACACAAATAATTCCTTGAAAGTAATAATACTGAATGTCAATGGATTAAACTCACCTATCAAAAGATTCAGACTGAGACACTGGATGAGGAAATATGACCCATCTATATGCTGTCTACAAGAGACACATCTTAGACCCAGAGACTCATGGAGGTTGAAAGTGAATGGCTAGAAAACAATCATACAAGCAAACAATAACCAAAAAAAGGCAGGAGTAGCTATATTAATATCAGACAAAATAGACTTTAAATGTGAAACAATTGTGAGAGACAAAGAAGGTTACTACATTTTAGTGAAAGGGACAATCTATCAAGAAGATCAAACAATCATAAATATTTATGCTCCTAACAAGGGTGCCTCTAAATATGTGAGACAAACGCTGGAAAAACTAAGTGAAAGAATAGGTGCATCTACAATTATAGTGGGGGATTTTAATACACCACTATCAACTCTGGACAGAACATCTCAAAAGAGAATCACTAAGGAAACAAAACATTTGAACAGTATATTAGAGGAGCTGGATCTAATAGACATATATAGATCATTACACCCAAACACAGCAGGATATACATTTTTCTCAAGCGCACATGGATGATTCTCCAAGATAGACCATATGCCAGGCCACAAAGAAAGGCTTAATGAATTCAGAAAGATCGAAATCATACAAAACAATATCTCTGACCACAGTGGAGTGAAGCTGGAAATTCACAAGGGACAGAAGCCAAGATTTCACACCATGATTAGGAAATTAAACAGCACACTCTTAGAAAAACAGTGGGTCAAAGAGGAAATATCAAAAGAAATCAACGACTACCTTGAAACAAATGATAATGATAACACAACATACCAAATTTATGGGCTGCAGCAAAAGCAGTACAGAGAGGGAAATTTATAGCCATAAATTCATATATCAAAAAAGAAGAGCAAAAATTGAAGAACTAACTGCATATTTGGAGGACTTAGAAAAAAAACAACAAGGTAATCCAACAGGAAGAAGAAGGAAGGAAATAACAAAGATAAGAGCAGAACTAAATGAAATAGGGAATAAGAAAGCACTTGAAAAGATAAACAAGACCAAGAGCTGGTTTTTTGAGAAGATCAACAAAATTGACAAACCTTTAGTGAGACTAACAAAGAAAAAAAGAGAGAAGCTGCAAATACACAAAACAAGAACTGAGAAAGGAGATATCACCACTGACCCCACAGAAATAAAGCCTATCATAAGAGGATACTTTGAAAAACTATACTCCAACAAAAATGACAATTCAGAGGAAATGGACAAATTCCTAGAAACACATAAACAACCCATATTGATGAAAGAAGAAATGGATGATCTCAACAAACCAATCACAAGTAAAGAGATAGAATCCATCACTAAAAACCTCCAAACTAAGAAGAGCCCAGGGCCAGACAGCTTCACAGGTGAATTCTACAAAACATTCCAGGAAGAACTAACAGCAATCCTGCTGAAACTATTCCAAAAAATCAAAACAGAAGGAACATTGCCGAACTCCTCCTATGATGCCAACATTACCCTAGTACCAAAGCCAAACAAAGACACCACAAGAAAGGAAAATTACAGACCAATTTCTCTAATGAACCTAGATGCAAAAATACTTAACAAAATACTTGCTAATCATATTCAACAACACATTAAATGAATTATACACCATGACCAAGTGGGATTTATTCCAGGTATGCAAGGATGGTTCAACATAAGAAAATCAATCAATGTGATACACCATATAAACAGATTGAAGGAAAAAAATCACATGATTACATCTATAGACGCAGAAAAGGCATTTGACAAAATACAGCACTCCTTCTTGATAAAAACACTCCAAAAGATCGGAATACAAGGAAACTTTTTGAACATGATAAAGAGTATATATGAAAAACCTACAGCCAACATTGTTTACAATGGCAAAATCCTGAAATCCTTCCCTCTAAACTCAGGAACAAGACAAGGATGCCCATTGTCTCTGCTCCTATTTAACATTGCCTTGGAAGTACTTGCCCGAGCACTGAGGCAAGAACCAGATATAAAAGGCATTCAAATTGGAAGGGAAGAAGTCAAAATTTCATTATTTGCAGATGACATGATCCTATACATAGAAAACCCTGAGAGATCTACAACAAAGCTTCTAGAACTCATAAATGAGTTCAGCAAAGTCACAGGTTATAAGATCAATGCGCAAAAATCAGTAGCATTTCTGTACACCAATAATGAGCAAGATCAGGAGGAAATCAAGAAACAAATACCATTCACAATAGTAAATAAAAAAATCAAATACTTAGGAATAAATTTAACTAAAGAGGTATAAAACTTATACACTGAGAACTATACAAGACTGTTCAAGGAAATCAAAGAAGATCTAAATAAATGGAAGAACATTCCTTGTTCTTGGATAGGAAGACTGAATATTATTAAGATGTCTATCCTACCAAAACTGATCTACACATTCAATGCAATCCCAATAAAAATCAACACAGCCTTCTTTAAAGAACTAGAAAAACTAACTATAAAATTTATTTGGAAAGGAAAGAGGCCCCGAATAGCCAAAGACATATTGAAAAAGAAAAACGAAATTGGAGGAATCACACTTCCTGACTTCAAAACATACTACAAAGCTACAGTAGTGAAAACAGCATGGTATTGGCATAAGGAGAGACACACAGACCAATGGAATTGAATTGAAAGTTCAGATATAGAACCTCATGTATATAGCCACATAATATTCGATAAAGCCACCAAACCCTCTCAACTGGGAGAGAATGGCCTATTCAACAAATGGTGCCTGGAGAACTGGATAGCCATATGTAGAAGAATGAAAGAGGATTACCATCTCACACCTTATACAAAGATCAACTCAAGATGGATCAAAGACCTAAATATAAGAGCCAAGACCATAAAGACCTTGGAAAGCAGTGTAGGGAAACATCTACAGGACCTTTTAATAGGAAATGGATTCATGAATATCACACCAAAAGCATGAGCAGCAAAAGAACAAATAGATAAATGGGACTTCCTCAAAATTTAAGCCTTCTGCACCTCAAAGGAGTTTGTCAAGAAAGTAAAAAGGTAACCCACACAATGGGAGAAAATATTTGGCAACCATATATCTGATAAGAGACTTATAACTTGCATATATAAAGAACTCATAAATATTGAAAACAAAAAGATAAACAACCAATTTAAAAAATGGGAAAAAGATTTAAAAAGACACTTCTCCAAAGAAGAAATACGAATGGCTAAAAAGCACATGAAAAAATGCTCCAAATCTCTAGCTATCAGGGAAATGCAAATCAAAATTACAATGAGATACCGTCTCACTCCCATAAGATTGGCAGCTATGAAAAAAATAGAAGAATACAAATGCTGGAGAGGATGTCAAGAAAGGGGAACACTCATCCACTGCTGGTGGGAATGCAGATGGATCCAACCATTCTGGAGGACAGTTTGGCGGTTTCTCAAAAAACTAACCATAGATTTGCCATATGACCCGGCAATACCACTGCTGGGTATATACCCATCAGATCTGAAAACAAGGACACAAACTGATATATGTACACCAATGTTCATAGCAGCATTGTTCACTATCGCCAAAAGTTGGAATCAACCCAAATGCCCATCAACAGACGAGTGGATCAATAAAATTTGGTATATACACACAATGGAATACTACTCGGCTGTAAGAACAAATACACTACAATCACACGTGATAACATGGATGAACCTTGAGAATCTTTTGTTGAGTGAAGCAACCCAGGCATTGAAGGACAAATACTACATGACCTCAATGATATGAAATAAGCAAACTGCCTCAGAGAGCTAGAGTCTGGAAAAGAGGCTTACAGGAAATCGGGGGGTGGAGGAAGGATGTGAGTTAACGTCTGCAGGGGTGGAATCTATGATGATCTGGCGGTAAGTATGAGCACAAAGAAGGGACAAAATGGGGGCAAGGGGTTGCCTTTGGGTGGGGCTTTGTGGGTTTGAGGGGACCTGGGGATGGGCAGAAGGGTAATATTGTCCAAAAATTGGGGGGAGGGAGGGGCAACATACGAACATGGGAAAGTGTCAGGTGTTCGTTGAGAACAAAATGTTGAGAAAATCGTATCAAAGTATAAGTAGGAGGGTTACCTGTTTAGGATGCTCAGGGGGTATGGTTTGATGCGGGACAGACTCCGGGGAAATAGCTGAAGGCTCATTTTGCCAAGGTGGGTTGTACCATTGGGAAGAGACCCAAGAAGTGAGAGTTGGGGTGGACCCACATCCTGGGGAGGACTAAGGCCGTCAAATAGAGAGAAGTGTATCTCTCATGAGAAAGGAAGACACCCAGGGCATTAGGGCAGTTGAGAAAGTCAGGCCCTGAATACTGCTGCAAGTATCTCTGGACATGGCTTCTTGGGAAATGGAGATTGGCTGGCGTTGTGGGCCCCAAGGGGAGGGGAAAATGGATGTGGAATGGATGGAACCAAGGTAAATATGTGGGCAAGAGAGGAGTTTTGTGAGAGTACACGAGGATGAATATAAAACATGTAATATTACACCAAAAACATATAGGGGATGACAGACTAATAATGTAAACCATAAGGCAAAACATAGGATAACTAAAAAATTTAGAAAACTGTACAACCTAAAGTATGGACCACATAGTAAGCACAGATGTCACCTTGTTTGAAAGCTATTGTCTTGGAATCTGTACATCAGTTTCAGGAAATATCATATGAATAAGTTAAAAGATTATCGCTGTGGAAGGGAAAAGGTTTTATGGTGGATCTGGGGAAGTACTGTATATTGTATATATGAATTTCAGTGATCTAAGACTCTTGTGAAGCTGACATTATGTTGGGATTCACTTTACAGGAAGTTTTGGATCACAGAGTGGTTCAACAATGGCAGCGGAGGAATACTGATATAGGATGTTATTGACAGGATATATATGGTTGACAGGGAGTTATACAAGGCATATGCCCAGGGTATATAGTAATGTCTAGATATACTCATAGTGGAAACAATTAAAAACAACAGCTGGGGAGGGTACTGGGCCCCTGGCCGGGGGGTCACTGTCGTGGACCATGGGGGAGAAGCGGCAGTCCCCGAGGGGCAACGGCAAGAACCGGGAAGGAAGGAGGGCCCAACAGTGGGCTCCTGATACTAATGGCTATGCTTTTGAGCCTATACACATACAATAAGAGCAAGGCCTAGAGTAGCGCTGTGCCTGGGAGTTTCCTCCTGACAGCCTTCACGTTACTCAAATGTGGCCACTCTCACAGCCAAACTCAGCATGTAGATGCAGTGCATTCCCCTCAGCAAGGGACATGACACCCGGGGATGAGCCTCCCTGGCACCGAGAGATCACTACCACATACCAGCTGAAGATGCAACTAGAAAATGACCTTGAATTAAAGATTCAATACGGATCAGCAGAATATCCATGTCTACATATAATAACATGACTTCAAAATGCTGTTTGACCTAATGTAAGGGGGAAATGGAAAGGAGAAATGAGATTATAAGGCTATGAGTCTCTAAAAAAGAGTCTGGAGGTTGTCAGAAGGAATGCCCTTATGCACAACTGAGCAGAGTCTAAGAGACAGATAAAGTAGATACAACCCCAGGTATTGGTTCTTTTGAGGGATAAAGAGTCCCACGGGTTCTATGGTCATGGCAGATGGGGTTCACTGCCATGGCAGATGGCCCTTCTTTGGAGCTGGTGTTTCTGCGTGATGGAATTGGACTCAGAGGGGGTCTCTTTTCACAAGACTTGCATGCTACTTTATTGGAATTGTAGTTGGTGCTGGGGTTTAAGATATATTTAGGGGATTTGAATCTCTAGACTGATAATATGACACCCAGGCCCAGAGCCTCAACAGACTTCAGCTCCTACACTTTGATTTATTGGACTTTACCCACTCAGCTAACATGGAGTTGAAGAAGGTCAACCACCACCCCATGGAGCCTAGAGTGTCTACAACTGAAAGCAGGAGGAGTGCATCCAGTATCCATGTGGAATCTAAGCCCCCACTTGACATAGATGTGCAATGGATACAACCAATCCAATGTCCACAGAAAAAAATGTGGAATGGGTGTGGGAAGGGTAGCCATGGTGGCTGCTGGGTTTGGGGAATGGGAGGAAGAGATGAGATGTGGAGGCATTTTTGGGATGTGGAGTTGTCCTGGGTAGTGCTTCACAGACAAGTACGGGACATTGTAGATCACCCCAGGGCCCACTGGATGGAAGGTGGGAGAGTGTGGGCTATGATGTGGACCATTGACTATGGGGTGCAGTGATGCTCAGTGATGTACTTACCAGGTGCAATGGATGTGTCACAATGATGGGAGAGAGTGTTGCTGTGGGGGGAGTGGGAGGTGGGGGCGGTGGGGTTGAATGGGACCTCATATTTTTTTAATGTAATTTTTAAAAATAAATAAATAATTTAAAAAAAAAGAATGATAGTGCCACATGAACTTTTATTGCTCTCATGCACACAATATGTATTCACGGATATAGATTAGCAATCAATTTTGAAGATAGGGAACACTTACCCATAAGCTCAGTGAAGCAAAATGGTGGTATTCATTCTTCTCATCATGAGAACTGTATCACAAAACATTGCACTCATTATTATTGTGCTTTGAGTTTTGTAAATAAAAACTGGTGTTTCTTCATTTGAATTTTATGCAGTACATATGTTAACAGAATAAAACAAACTTAAATTTTTAAAAAATTGACAAAGGACTAACGAAAATATTCAAAGGTTTAGTTGACAAGGACTGCACAACTCTGTGAAGAAAGTGAGATCCACTGAGTATACACTTTGAATAGAATGTAAAAGGCATGGGACTCTATAAAACAGTGAGCCATGTGGTGGAAGATGGACTGTGATTAACAGTACAAATAGGAGAGTGTTCTCTCATGAAGTATCACAGATGTACAATACTCACACTTGGTATTACTAATAGGGGGGCATATGGAAAAAATACACCAAATATATGCAATGGACCATGGTGGTAATACTATAATATTTTTTCATAATCTGTAACAAATATTCGACAACAATGTAAGATTTTGGTTGAGGGGTGATATATGGGAATTCTGCACGTTATGCATGATTGTTTTATAAGCTCAAAACTTCCATAATAAAAAATGGGGGGGAAATGAGGAAAATTGAATACTCTGCACTATGCAGTATCTGCACAAATGATATGATAACCTAATACAAGCTGAGGCTTGGAGCCGGTTAGACACATCTGGATTCTGAGTATATTTGTAGGTATGGAAATGGGTGTCAGAAAGAGCAGAGGAGCTGACTCTAGGATGTTGGAGATGGAGCTGTGATTTGTGAAGCAGGGAGACCTGGGGGACCCACCTTACCTTAAGTTACGCATGGGGAGGCGGGAATTGCCAGTGAAACAAGAGCAGCTGTGTCAGTCCTCATCAGCCCATTCCCTCAGCCAGGAAGGAAGGACAACATGGCAGTGGCTTCCTGACAGCCGCTGCAGCCCCACAACCCACCTGCCTAGAATTCCTATCGTTACTGAAAACTGCCCCCAAGCACATAAACCTCTTCCTCTCTCCCTCAGACAGGACTTGCCTGAGGGACCTGATGCTGAAGCCAGCCCCGAGGAGGGGAAGTCAGGGAGCAGCCTGGTGCTAAGGACAAGAGGAGACAGGGAGGGTGCCCTCTGTGAAGTGAGAGACCTGGTGACCCACCTTGGGCTGATGTCCATCACGGAGCAGGTACTGCAGCAGAAGAGGCAGCAGTTCTGTCCCTCCTTAGCCTTTTTCCAGTCAGGGCAGAAGGGCAGCATGTCTGTCACTTCCCTTCTCGTCATTTGCTGCAGTCCCAAGACCCAGCAGGCCCTGCAGCCACTGGGCTCTAAAGATCACTCCACCTCCCCCTCACATTGGCTCAGCAGGCACCCAGCCTTCAATCCACCAATAGACACTGTGGTTACAAGCTCCCAGCCAGTCATAACCTGCAGGATGCCCAAGATCCTCATTGGTCTGCACCTCCGCCTCAAGCCCCAGGCCCTCCAGCGGCCGCCCATACATGCTCTGCCTATCTTCCGCCGACTGCCCTTGCCCTGAGTCCCAGCCGTACTAGAGCTGAAAGGAAAGTAGTGAGAAGAGGTTGAAGAAGGGGCACCACGTCCAAGGTGGTGGAAGGAGGTGTAGGACCACCTGCTCTGGATTTATCCCTCCAGGTGTGTGTGGGTGTGGAGGGAACCATTCCCAGCCTGGACAGTGGCAGGATTCGTAGCCAACGCGTGGCCGCTCCAACCCTCCTCCTCAGCCCGTTCCTCAGACAAGCGGAAGAGCAACATGGCGGCGGCTCCCTGGAGGACCGGTGCCTCCGCCTTCCAGCAGTCATCATGGCCTCAGCGCGCCGTTGCCTGCCTCCCTTCAAACTCCCTTTTTCCCCTGCAGCTGCCACACCTGTGCAAACATGTATGTACGCCCTCCCTCTCCCTCCCTCCCTCTCCCCTGTGGAGCTCAGTCAGAAGCGCTGCCCTGAGGAGGTAGGACAGGTATTGCAAGGAAGTCATGGCAGCTCCACTCGGGTAGAAGAGCAGCATGGTGGCATTTTGTTGTCCCTCCCTGCAGGCCCTTGTAGCCGGTAGGCCCCATGGCTACTGAGCGCTAATGCTCTCCCCTCCTGAACTCACAATCCCCTTAGACAATTGCAGCTCTTTGCACGTTTTTTTTTTTCTCAGAAAGGTCACTAACACAACTAGATTCTAGCGGTCACAGCTACTGATCAGGAGACACACCAGCAAAAGCTTCCTGCCTGCTAAGTGCTTATGCCATTTCCCTAAGGAAAACTGGATACCCCATTGGAGGGGTAACCAATAACAGCTGGAACCCTCCCCTTACCATTAACAAGGGAAAGAATAATTAATAGATTAAAGGGTGACCACAAAAGCCAAAGCCCTCTCTATCTGCCTAGAGGAGCCTGTAATAAATCACAGTATATATTTCCATCCTTCTCTTCCATTTCTCAGCAAGTTCTGTTCCTTTCCCCCATTTTCCAATAAATTCTTTTTACTGCATAAACTAAACTGCAAGTTATTAAATTCATAGCCAAAAACATAGAGTAATCCAACACTTTCCTGGCTTCAAATCTCTCAGGGTTTGGTGCCAGGAAAGACCTCCATGGGCCTCTCTCCTAAGCTATATCTTGTCCAGGTCAATGGAGTGGGACTTTAAAACATTTCTGGAGGCTCATCCACCAGTGAACCCTGGGATTGCCATTGAGTGACACTGTGTAAGAGACAGGGATCAGTTTAGTTTTCACATAAAGATACTGAAAAGCAGGGAGGAAGAAAATATTAATTAATGTAACCCAGCAGACTACTGCCTCAGTCTCCCAGTCCAAAGTTAAGCGGGAACAAAGGAAACCACCTTAAGCCAGTCCTATAGCTGGTAAAAAGGATGCACACATGATTAATTGACTGCAATGGGCTTTCTCTTACAAGCAATGGGACCACCATTTTTTCAGCTGGTGCTCAGCCAAAAGCTTATATGTTTCAGTTTTTTTTTTATCTCTCCCCTCCCCCCCACTCCAGTTGTCTGTTCTCTGTGTCTATTTGCTGCATCTTCTTTGTCCAGTGGAACAGGAATCTGTGTTTCTTTTTGTTGTGTCATCTTGTTGTGTCAGCTCTCCATGTGTGTGGCACCATTCCTGGGCAAGCTGCACTTTCTTTCACACTGGGCAGCTCTCCTTATGGGGTGCACTCCTTGTGTGTGGAGTGCACCCCCTATGTGGGGACACCCCTGTGTGGCAAGGCACTCCTTGTGCACATCAGCACTGTGCATGGGCTAGCTCCATGCAGGTCAAGGAGGCCCGGGGTTTGAACCGCGGACCTCCCATGTGGTAGACGGATGCCTTAACCACTGGGCCAAGTCCACTGCCCTATATGTTTTAGTTTTGAAATCCTGACAATATGCATGCTAATTGCCTGCTATGGCGTGGCTATTCACTACAATCAATATGAGCAAACTGGTTTACAATTAGTGCTCTGAAAGAGCAACATGTGCTTTAGTTTTGTGCTTTTTGAAGATACATAGATCACAAAAAAATGTTAAATTAAAAAATAAAAGAGGCTCCCATATACCCCACACTCCATGCCCTCTCCTGCCACATCAACAACCTCTTTCATCATTGTGGCACATTCATTGCAATTGGTGACACCTTTTGGAGCACTACTGTACCACATGAATAATAGTTTACATTATAGTTTGCTTTCCCCCACAGTACATTCAGTGGATTATGGCAGGATATGATATGTCCAACATCTGTCCCTGCAAGATCATTTAGGAAACTCCAAGTCCTGAAAATTCCCCCACGTCACATAACTTCTCTCTACTTGCCTTCAGCAACTACCATAGCCACTTTCTCCATGTCAATGCTACAATTTCTTCCATTACTAAACACAATATTTCTATAGTAGAATACCAGTATGTCCATGCTAATCCATATTTTATTCTTCCATGCTGTGGACCCTGGGACAGTGATGTCCAATCCAACTCTATATTGAAAGGGGGCTTAGATCTCACATGGTGTTTTGATGTGATTCTCCTGCTTGCAGTTGTACACACTCTCGGGTCCCTAGTGTGGTGTTGACCATCTTCCCCTCCCTGTTAGCTGACCTGGGTAAGTCCAGTGAACTCGTGAGTAGGACTTGCACCTCTGCTGAGGCTCAGGGCCCAGTTGGCATATTGTTCAGTCTAGAGATTCATGTCTCCTGAGTATATAGCAAGCCCAGCACCAACCACAGGTTCAGTAAAAGTGACAGAAGACACATGTGTAGAGAGGTCACACCTGAGTCTGACTCCATCACACTCAGGGACACAAATTCCAAAGTAGGACCCACTGACAGAAACTGAACTCCAGAACCATCAGTCATGACCATAGAACCTGTGTGTCTCCATAGCCCTTGGGAGAACAAGTTAATTGTCTCTTATTTTAAAGATACATAGATCACAAAAAGTGATACACTAAAAGATACAAGAATGCCTTATACACCACACTCCATGAGCCCACTCAGCCCACATCAACAACCTCTTTCAACATTGTGGCACATTCAGTGCATTCAGTGGACTTATTTTGGAGATCTGCTATACCACACAGATTATAGTCTACACTGTAGTTTACACTCACCCCCAGTGCATTCATGGGTTATGGCAGAATATATAACGTCCTGCATCTGTCTCTAATATCATTCAGGACAACTCCAAGTCCCAAAAATGTCCCCACATCACACCTCTTTTTCCCTCTCTTGCCCTCAGCAAATCCTGTGACTGCTGTCTTCACATCAATGATACAATTTCTTGGTTGCTAGAGTCACAATAATACTATACTCGAATAACAGTAAGTCCACACTAATATATATTTTATTCCTCCATCCTGAAGACACAGGGATTATGATGTCCACTCCACCTCTAACTCAAGAGGGGGCTTAGATCCCAAATGTTTAATGGGTGTGATTCATCTACCAGAAGTTGTAGACATTCCCGTCTCCCTGGTGTTGTGGTGGAATATCTTAACCTCTCTGTTAGCAGCACTCAGTAAGTCCAATGAACCAGATTTTAGTGTTGCAAATTTGCTGAGGCTAAGGGCCCAGATGGCACATGGTCAGTCCAAAGACTAGTCTCCTTGGTATACAGCAATCCCAGCACCAACCACAGGTTAGTAAAAGTGACAGAAGAGGAATGTGCAGAAAGGTCACATCTAAGTCCAACTTCATCACACTCAGGAGACCAATTCCAGAGTAGGGCCCACTGGCAAGTCCCTGAACTCCAGAGTCATCTGCCATGACTATAGAACCTGTGTGTCTCTGTAGCCCTCAGGAGCACCAGTACCTGGAGTTGTATCTACTCACCTGGTGATTGGAAAGAATCTAAAGTGTTTAGTTTTGAAATCTTGACAATATACATGTTGAATTGCCCGTTATGGGGTAGCTTTTCACTACAGCCAATAGGAATTAAATGATTCCAGTTAGTCCTATGACTGAGCAACATGTGTTTAGCTTAGTTTTGTTTCTTTTAGTCATTCAAATTTATTACTTATGACAATGCAGGACAACAAAATACAACCGGTTTAGAAGATAATGGCAATTTCATGTCTTGTAAATCCCATGCTTAACAAATGGTCCTGTAACCCCACTTGTACATATTTACTCAAGTGAACAGAAATTATTCCCACAAATAATCTTGCCCCAAATGTTTAAGCAGCTTTGGGTTTTGACACCAAAAACTGGAAAAAAAATTAAAAAGGGCATTAACAGGTGAAAAAAATGAGTGGAAAGAGGAGAAAAGTCTGATGCATTAAAACAAATAATATGGGGTCTGAGTGGCCCATGTCATCACAAAATAAAAAGACAGAGAAAGGGAGGTAATTGATTATTAAAATGAAAGTCTTTGAGCCCCTAATCTACTTAAACAAAAAAGTAGGGAGAGAGTCCTCTCCAGAGCTGACAGGTAGCCAAGGCACATGCCACCAGGCAAAGAATTCATAAGACTAGGTTTTACTTAGGAAGATGAAGATGATGCAATGGACAGAGCACTTCTTTGAGCAATGCCAAAGAAGAGATCTGGAGTGCATCTCCAGCCGTAGGTCCCTTTGACACAGTCCTGGAATTTTTTTTACCCAGAAAGCCCTCTTAATTCCCTGGCACCCTGGCCCAACTAAGACCTTTACTGCCAGCAATGCTTTGTCCAGGTTACCTATCAGCAGGAGAGAGGATCTCACTACAGCCACAAGTAAGGCCCAGGCAGTCACCCTACAGGAGCCCTACAAAGCCACATACCGGAAAGTTCCTGCCCCAACTCCAACATCAAAAGCCCAATCCCTGCTCCTCCAGGAATTTTGAGTATGGAAGAATTCTTATCCAACAGCATCACCTAGCGGTGACTTTTTGTTCTCACTTTCAGAGCTGTAGTTTATTTTTTTATTTTTGCTTTTTTATTTAAAAATTTTATTGTATTTTTTGAAGATACATAGATCACAAAAAATGTTACATTAAAAATACAAGAGGTTTCACATATACCCCACCCCCTATTCTCCCCACTCAACAACCTCTTTCATAATTGTGGCACATTCATTGGATTGGTGAATACATTTTTGAGCACAGTTAAACTTCATGGATAATGATTTTTGTACTTTACACTCTCCCACAATACTTTCAGTGGTTTATGGCAAGATATATAAAGTCCAACATCTGTTCCTGCAATAGCATTTAGGACAACTCCAAGTCATGAAAATTCCTCCACATCACATCATTTTTTCCCTCTACCTGCCCTCAGCCACTACAGTGGTCACTTTCTCCACCTCAATGCTACAATATCTTACATTGCTAGACACAATCGTTCTATAGTAGAATACCAATGAGTCCATTCTAATACATATTTTATTCCTCCATTCTGTGGACCCTGGGATGTTGATGTCCCCTCCACCTCTAAATTGAGAGTAGGCTTATATCCCACATGGTGTTTGGATGCAATTCTCCTACTTGCAACTAGAAGCATTCTTGATTGCAGGGTATGGTGTTTGACAATCTTCACTTCCCTGTTAACTGACCTGGGTAAGTCCAACAAACCAGAGATTAGGAGTTGAAACTCTGCTGAGGCTCAGAGCACAGGAACCATTTGGCCAGTGTAGAGATTCATGTCTCCTGAGTATACAGCAATCCAGCACCAACCTCAGAGTCAGTAAAAGTGACAGAAGAGGCATGTGTAGAAAGGTCATATCTGAGTCCAACTCCATCACACACAGGAACACAAATTCCAAAGGGCCCATTGGAAGGGCCTGAATCCAGAACCATATGACATGACCATAGAATCTGTGTGTTTCCAGGAGCCATCAGTAGTGAAATTCATTGTCTTTACTTTTAAAGATATGTAGATCACAAAAAAATGTTACATTAAATAGTATGAGGCTCCTCTATAACCCCAAACCCAACACCCCAAATCCTCCAACATCAACAACATCTTTCATCATTGTGGCATATTCAATGCATTGGGTGAATATATTTTGGAGCTCTGCTACACAACACAGATGGTTATGGCAGGATATATAATGTCCTGCATCTGTCTCTGCAATATCATTCAGGACAATTCCAAGTCCCAAAAATGACCCCACATCACAGCACTTTTTCCCTCTCCTGCACACAGCAAATCCTGTGACTGTTGTCTCCACATCACTGATACAATTTCTTGATTGCTAGAGTCACAATAGTACTGCAGTAGAATAATAGTAAGCCCATGCTAATATATATTTTATTCCTCCATCCTGATGACACAGGGATTGTGATGTCCACTCCACCTCTAAATCAAGAGGGAACTTAGATCCCATAAGGCTGATGGATGTCATTCATCTACCAGAAGATGCAGACACTCTTGACTCTGATGTGGTGGTGGATAAATTTTGCCACCCTATTAGCAGACCTTGGTAAGTCCAATGAACCAGAGATTAGGAGTTGCAAATCTGTTGAGGCTAAGGGTCTAGATGGCATGTGGCCAGTCCAGAGATTAAAGTCTCCTAGATATACACCAACCCCAGTGGAAACAGCAGGTTCAGTAAAGTGACAGAAGAGACTAGTGCAGAAAGGTCTCATCTAGGTCTCCCTATCCCCTGGGAGCACAAATTCCAGAGTAGGAGCCATTGGGAGGGCCCTGAACTGCAGAGCCATCTGCCATGACTGTAGAACTTGTGTGTCTCTGTAGCCCTCAGTAATACCAGTACCTGAGGTTGTGCCTACTCAGTTGGTCACTGGAAAGAATCTAAAGTGTTTAGCTTTGAAATCTTGACAATACACATGCTGAATTGCCTGCTATGGGGTAGATTTTCACCACAATCAATAGGAATAATTGGTTACAATTAGTCCTATGACTGAGCAATGTGTGTTTAGTTTTGTTTATTTTTTTAGTAATTCAAATTTATTACCCAGGACAATGCAAAATGAAACAATGCAACTAGTTTGAAGATAATGGAAGCCTCATACCCTGTAAATCATACACTTAACAAATGGTCCTGTAACCCCACTTGTACATATTTATTCAAGTGAACATAAATTATTTCCACAAAAAGTCCTGTCCCCAAATATTTCAGCAGCTTTGGTTTTGGTCACCAAGAACTGGAAATTATAAAGGAGGTCATTAATCAGTGAAAATAATGGGTGGGCACAGGAGAAAAGCCAGACACTTTAGTACAAATAATGATGGGTCTGGGGAAGCAGACTTGGCCCAGTGGATAGGGCATTCATCTACCACATGGGAGGTCTGTGGTTCAAACCCCGGGCCTCCTTTACCCATGTGGAGCTGGCCCATGCGCAGTGCTGATGCACACAGGAGTGCCCTGCCATGCAGGGGTGCCCCCCACGTCGGGGAGCCTCATGCACAAGGAGTGGGCCATGTAAGGAGAGCTGCCCAGGGTGAAAGAAAGTGCAGCCTGCCCAAGAATGGTGCCACACACATTCTTTGCTGACCAAGCAAGATGATGCAACAAAAAGAAACACAGATCCCATGCCGCTGACAACAGAAGCAGACAAAAAGAAGAACACACATCAAATGGACACAGAGAACAGACAACTGGGGTGGGAGGGGAAGGGAAGAGAAATCAATAAAATAAATTAAAAAAATAAATAATAATGGATCTGAGTGTCCCATCACATCACAGAAAGAAAAAAAAAGGCAGAGAATGGGAGGTACTTGTTATTTAACATGAAACTTTCTGAGCCCCTCTTGTATTTACACACAAAAGTAGGGAGAGATGCCTCTCCAGAGCTGACAGGTAGCCAAGACAGATGCCATCAGGCAAACAATTCACCAGGTCGGTTTTACTTAAAAAGAGGGACATGATGCAATTCCCTGGCAGCCTGGACCGCCAGCAATGGTGTGTCCACGTAACCTATCTGCACAAGAGAGGGTCTCACAACATTCACAAATAAGGCTCAGGACAGCCACCCTACAGAGGCCACACAGCCCCTTTCTTGAAGAGTCCCAGTCCCTCTTCCTACATTAAAAAGCCAATTCCAAGCTCCTCCAGGAAATTTCAGAATGGAAGAATTCCTATCCAACACCACCACCTAGCGGTGGCTTTTTGCTCTTACTTTCAGAGTTGTAGCTATTTTTATTTTTCATTTTTATTTGAGTTTTTAAATTTAAATATTTAATTGTACTTTTTGAAGATCCACAGATCACGAAAATGTTAAATTAAAAAAAGAAGAGGTTCCCATATACCCCATACCCCACACCCCCTCCCACATCAGCGACATTTTTCATCATTGTGGCACATTCATTTCATTTGGTGAATTCATTTTGAAGCACTGCTGCATCTCATGTATAAGAGTTTACATTGTAGTTTACACTCTCCCACAATACCTTCAGTGGATATGGCAGGATATATAATGTCCAACATCTGTCCCTGCAATATCATTTAGGACAACTCCAAGTCCCAAAAATGACCCCACATCACATCTCTTCTTCCCTCTCTCAACCCTCAGCAGCTACCATGACCACTTTCTCCATATCAATGCTACAATTTCTTCCATTACCAATCACAATAGTTCCATAGTAGAATATCAGTAAGTGCACTCTAATCCATACTCTATGCCTCCATCCTGTGGACCCTGAGATGGTTATGTCCACTCCACCTTTATATAGAAAGGGGCTTGGATTCCACATGGATGATGGGTGCAATTCTCCTGCTTGCAGTTGTAGGCATTCTTGGCTCCCTGGTGTCATGGTTAACCTTCTTTGCCTCCCTGTTAGCTGGCTGAGGTAAATCTAATAAACCAGATGGTAGGAGTTGCAAGTCTGTTGAAGCTCAGGGTCAGGTTGTCACATGGACAGGCCAGGGATTCCGGTTTCCTGAGTGTACACCAACCCCAGTGCCAACCACATGTCTGGTAAAAGTAACAGAAGAGGCACGTGTAGAAAGGTCACATCTGAGTCAAACTCCATCATGTTCAGGAACACAAACTCCAAAGTAGGGCCAACTGACATGGCACTGAACTCCAGAGCCATCTGTCATGACCATAGAACCTGTGGGTCCCTGTAGTCCTCAGGAGAACGAGTACCTGGGGTTGTATCTGCTTTGTCTCAGGGATCCTGCTGAGGTGTGCATAAGCATGACCCCTCTGATGACCTCCCAACTCTTTTGGAGACTCATAACCATATAAACTCATTTGTCCTTTCCATTTTCCCCTTTTATTCAATGTCAAAAAGCAGTTTTTAACACCTGATATTACATGTAGGCTGAGATATTCTGCTGATCTGAGTTGACCCTTTTATTCAAGGTCTTTTTCTAGTTACATCGTCAGCTGATACTTGGTAGTAGTTCCTCAGTGCTAGGGAGGCTCATTCTCAGGAGTCATGGGCCATGCTGGGGGGAATGTAATACATTTACATGTCGAGTTTGACTTAGAGAGTGGCCACATTGAAGCAACATGGAGGCTCTTGGGAGGTAACTCTTAGGTACCCTGCAGCTCCAGGCCTTGTTCATATTTCAGGCACACAGGCTCATAAGCATAGTCATCAGTATCAAGGGCTCATTGTTGGACCATCATTTTTTATTGGTCTTTGCCATTGCACTTGGGGGATTGTTCCTGTTCACTTGGGGAATGTGATACAGCTCCCCTGACTAGGAACTCAGCACTCCCTCAGTTTACATTTTTAACTCTAACCACTATGAAAATATTCAAACACTTTTATGTACCCTGTATACATGCCCTGAAGAACTCACTCCCAGCCATGTGCCCTCTATCAATAACACCCCATGCCAGTGTTCCTCCCCTGCCACAGATGAACCTCTCTGTGGTCCAAAACTTCCTAAAAATGAAGCCTAATATATTGCCAGGTTCCATTAATAGTAAAATGGAATATAGTGATGGGTTTAAAGGTTAGATATAGAATACATGCTAATTTAGGAAAATAAATAAAGTAAAAATAAATTGGGGTATCAAAAAATGAAAAAGGTTTGTTTTGATGTTTTGCCTTTCATGCTGTGTATGTACAGTGACAAAACAATTTCTTCCATTTCTTCCTCAGTGTCTACATCCTTTCTTTCTCTTTTTATTTCTAATTATTAAGTTAGGACAGAATAGCATGTGCATTAGCTTTTCGAACTAAGCAAGGTACACAATTGACTAACTGCTAAGTGCTTTCTATCACTTACTCTAAAACCTAAATGGAACACTATTCTTCACTTAGAGAGAAACCCAACCAGATCTCTAACCCTAAGCCTAACCTAATCCCTGTGTTCAATGTTTGCTAAGTCTTTAAGCTTAGGTCTATGACAAAGGTACTATGCTTTACTATTCTGAACTAAGCAGCATATACACTTTGTTGCCTGCTATATGCTTTCTTTCACTTTCAGTGAAAGCTAAGCCTATCCCTAACACTAACCCTAACACTCACCTTAAGCCTATCTTTATCCCTAACTCTGTCCCAAACCCCAAGTCTCACCTTAACATAGCACTAACCCAAAAGTCTATATTAGCTCACTCTTTAAACTTAGTTCTGTGCTCAAATAACATGTGTACTATGCAGTACACACACTTCTTTGCCATCTATGTGCTTTTATTCACTTACACAACATGAGTATATATGACTGAGCTGCCTCAATGACATGTAAAAAGTTAACTTAATCGATATGGTTGCAGTAAACATATCTCACTGACAGCAATGGGTTATCTCTTAGAATCTATGAGGCACGATGCTTGCATCTCATCCACATTCAAAAGTAATATGTTTTAACATTGTTCATTTTACAATACACAGGTTTTTTCTCTGCTGTGTGTAGGCTCTTAACTACACTTATAATGAACTCACTCTTTAAACAGTGCTGGAACAGAATAGCATGTGGATTCATTTTGTGGACTAAGGGTACACATTTGATTAACTGCTCAGTTACTTACACCAACTTACACCAACACCTAAACAGAACCCTATTCTTCACTTAGAGTGAAAATTAAATTGAACTCTAACCCTAAGCCTAACCCAATCCCTGTGGTCAATATTAGCTCATTCTTTAAATTTAGTTCTATTACAAAGGTACATAGGCTTTACTATTGTGAATTAAGCAGCATATATATTTCATTGCCTGCTTTGTGCATTTTTTTCATTTAGTGAAAGCTAATCCTATCCCTAACAATAACCCTCTCACCCTAATGCTATTCCTATCCCTAACACTATCCCTTGCCCTGTCTAACCCTAACATAACACTAACCCAAAATTGTATATTAGCTCACTCTTTACACAGAGTTCTATGCTTTGCTACTGTGAACTAAACAACATATACACTTATTTCACAGCTATGTGCTTCCTTTCATTTCCAGTGAAAACTAAGTTGATCCCTAACACTAACCCTAACTCTAACCCTAAACCTAACATTAACCCTATCCCTATCCCTAAACCTGTCCCTAACCCTAAGTTTAATCATAGCAAAACACTAACCCAAAAGTCTATATTAACTCACTCTCTAAACATGGTTCTATGACAGAGGTACATATGCTTTACTATTGTGAACTAAGCAGCATATACACTTCATTGTGTGCTTTGTGAGTTCTCACTTAGTGAAAGCTAAGCCTATACCTAACACTAGACCTCACTCTCACCCTAACTCTATCCCTATACCGACCCTGTCCCTAACCTTAAGTCTAACCTTAATATAGCATTAATTGAAAGGACAATATTAGCTCACTCATTAAACTTAGTTCTATGACAGAGGTACATATGCTTTACTAATATGAACTAAGCAGCATATACACTTATTTGCCTGCTATGTGCTTTCTTTCACTTACACTGAAATCCTAACCCTATCCCTATCTCTAATTCTATCCCTAACCCTAAGTCTAACCCTAACATATCATTAATCCAAAGCCTATATTAGCTCACTCCTTAAACTTAGATTTATGGCAGATGTACTTATGCTTTATTATTGTTAACTAAGCAGCATATACACTACACTGCCTGCTATGTGCTTTTTTCCACTTACAGCAAAAGCTAAGCCTATCCCTAACACTAACCCTAACTCTAATCCTAACCTTATCCCTAATCCTCACCCTTTCCCTAACCCTAAGTCTAACCCTAAGATAACACTAACCCAAAAGTCAATATTAGATTACACACTAAACTTATTTCTATGAATGAATAACATGTGTTTACCTTTGAGAATTATGCAGCACACACACTTCATTGCAGCCTACATGCTTTTTTTCACTTATTCAACATGTGTATATATGATTGAACTACCACAATGACATCAAATAAATTAACTTACTTTTAATATGGATGCAGGAAACATGTCTCATTGACCACATTGGGTTTTCTCTTAGAAGCAATGACACATGATGCTTGCATCTTGTCCACATTCAAGAGCCACGTGTTTTAACATTGTCCTTTTTGCAATACACAGGGTTTTTTTGCCTGCTATGTGTAGACTGTTAACTACACTCATAATGAACTCACTCTTTAAACTTAGTGCTAGGACAAAATAACAGGTGCACTAGTTTTGCAAACTAAGCAAGACACACATTTGTGTAACTGCTATGTGCTTTCTATCTCTTACATTAAAACCTGTACTGAAAACTATTCTTTACCTAGAGTAAAATCCAATCAGATCTCTAACCCTAAGCCTAACCCAATACCTGTGGTCAATATTAGCTCACTCTTTAAACTTAGTTCTATGACAAAGGTACATATGCTTTACTATTGTGAACTAAGTAACATATACACTTCATTGCTGCCTTTGTACATTTTTTTCAATTACTGAAAGCTAAGCCTGTCTCTAAAACTAACCCTAACTCTAACCCAAACCCTATCCCATCCTTAATACTGTCCCTAACCTGAAGTCTAACCTTAACATAACACTAATCCAAAAGTCAATATTAGCTCACTCTTTAAACTTAGTTCTATGCTCGAGTAACTTGGGCTTTACTTTTGAGAACTATGCAGGATGCACACTTCTTTGCCGTCTATGTGCTTTTTCTCACTTACACAACTTGTGTATATATGACTGAGCTGCCACGGTGAGACATAAGTAATCAACTTACTTTCCATAGGAATGCAGGAAACATAGCTTATTTACAGCAGAGTGTTTTCTCTTAGAAGCAATGAAGTACCAAGCTTGCATCTCATCCACGATTCAAAAGTAATGTGTATAGTGTTGTTGTTTTCATAATACACGGGTTTTATTTGCCTGCTATGTTTAGAATCTTACCTACACTCATAATGAACTCACTCTTCAAAATTAGTGCTAGGGCAGAATAGCATGTGCACTAGTTTTGTGAAGTAAGCAATGTACATATTTGATTAACAGCTAAGAGCTATCACTTACAGGAAAACCTAAACAGAAGCCTATTCTTCACATAGAGAGAAACTGAACCAGACCTCAAATCCTGAGCCTAACCCAATCCATGTGGTCAATATAATGTCACTCTTTAAGCTGAGTTCTATGACAATGGTACATATGCTTTACTACTGTTAACAAGGCAGTATATACACTTATTTGTATGCTATGTGCTTTCTTTCACATACAGTGAAAACTAAGCCTATCCCAAAAACTAACCCTGGCTCTAACCCTAACCTTATACCAATCCCTAACCCTCCCTAACCATATGTCTAACCCTAACATAACATTAACCCAACTGTCTATATTAGCTTAGTTTAAACTTAGTTCTATGACAGAGTTACATATGCTTTACTATTGTGAACTAAACAGCATATACACTTTGTTGACTGCTATGTGCTTCCTTTGACTCATAGTGAAAGGTAAGAATATCCTTATTACTAACCCTAACTCTAACCCAAACCATAACCCTATCCTTAACCCTGTCCCTAACCTTAAGTCTAACCCTAATATAACACTAACCCAAAAGTCAATATTAGCTCACTATTTAAACTTAGTTCTATGCTCGAGTCAATTGTGCATTACTTTTGAGAACTATACATTTCTTTGCCATCTATGTGCTTTTCTCACTTACACAACTTGTGTATATATGACTGAGATACCACAATGACATGTACAAAATTTCCTTATTTCAATATGGATGTAGGAAACATGTCTTATTGACAGCAATGGGTTATCTCTTAGGCAATGAGGCATGATGCATCTCATCCACATTCAAAAGTAATGTGTTTTAATATTGTCCTTTTCTTTTTTTTAATTTTTTATTCATTTTAAAAAAAAATATTACATTCAAAAATTATGAAGTCCCACTCAACCCCACCGCCCCCACCCCCCACCCCCCTAACAGCAACACCCTTTCCCATTATCATGACACATCCACTGCACCTGGCAAGTACATCTCTGGGCATCACCGCACCCCATAGTCAACGGTCCACATCATAGCCCACACTCTCCCATGTTCCATCCAGTGGGCCCTGGGGGGATCTACAATGTCCCGTAGTTGTCCGTGAAGCACCACTCAGGACAACTCCACGTCCCAAAAACGCCTCCCCATCTCATCTCTTCCTCCCATTCCCCACACCCAGCAGCCACCATGGCCACCCTTCCCACACCAATGCCACATTTTCTCTGTTGTCCTTTTCATAGTACATGGTTTTTGTTGCCTGCTATGTGTAGGTTCTTAACTATAATCATAATGAATTCACTCTTTAAACTTAGACTGAGGACATAGCAGCATGGTCTTTGCAAACAAAGCAATGTACACGTTGCATTAACTGCTAAGGGCTTTCTGTCACTTACACTAAAAGCTAAACTGAGGCCTATTCTTCACTCAGAGAGAAACCTAACTGGATTTCTAACCCTAAGCCTAACCCAATCCCTGTAGTCAATATTAGAACACTTTTTATACTAAGTTCTAAGACAAAGGTTTATGTGATTTACTAGTGTGAAGTAAGCAACATATATACTTATTTGCTTTATATGTGCTTTCATTCACTTACAGTGAAAGCGAAGGCTATCCCTAAAACTAAATCTAGCTCTAACCCTATCCCTATCCCTATCCCTAATGCTGTCCCTAACCCTAAGTCTAAACCTAGCATAACATTAACCCAATAGTCTTTTTTTTTTAAGATTTATTTATTTATTTCTCTCCCTTCCCCCCCCCATTCCGGTTGTCTGTTCTCTATGTCTATTTGCTTCTTCTTCTTTGTCCACTTCTGTTGTTGTCAGTGGCATAGGAATCTGTGTTTCTTTTTGTTGTGTCATTTTGTTATGTCAGCTCTCTGTGTGTGCAGCACCATTCCTGGGCAGTCTGCACTTTCTTTCACACTGGGTGGCTCTCCTTACAGGGCGCACTCCTTGCATGTGGCACTCCCCTACACGGGGGAGCCCCCTGCGTGGCACGGCACTCCTTGTGTGGATCAACACTGCACATGGGCCAGCTCCACAAGGATCAAGGAGGCCCGGGGTTTGAACTATGGACCTCCCATGTGGTAGATGGATGCCCTAACCACTGGGCCAAGTCTGCCACCCCTAGTAGTCTTATTAGCTCACTCTTATACTTAGTTCTATACACAGGTGCATATACTTTACTATTGTGAATTAAGCAGCATAGACACTTCACTGTCTGCTATGTGCTTTCTTTCACTTATACTGAATGGTAAGCATACCCTAACACTAACCCTAACTCTAAGCCTAACACTATCCCTATACTTAACCTAAAATCTAACCCTAACATAACACTAACCAACACATCAATATAAGCTCACTCTATAAATTTAATTCTATGCTCGAGTCACTTGTAATTTCGTTTTGATAACTATGCACTACACACAATTCTATACCTTCTATGTACTTTTTCTCACTTACACAACTTGTGTATATAAGACTGAGTTACCACAGTGAAACATAAGAAATTAACTTACTTTCAATAGGAATGCAAGAAACATGTTTAATTGACAGAAATAGGTTTTCTAATAGAAGGAATGAGGCATGAAGCTTGCATCACATCCAAATTAAAAAGTAATGAGTTATAATATTGTCCTGTTTGTAATACAAGGGTTTTACTGCCAGCTATATGTAGGCTTATAAACTACACTCATTAAAAACTCACACTGTAAACTTAGTGCTAGGACAAAATAGCATGTGCATTGGTTTTGTGAACTAAGATATGTACACATTTCATTAACAGATAAGGGCTTTCTATCACTTACACTAAAACTTAAACAGAAGCCTATTCTTCACATAGAGAGAAACCTGACCAGAACAAAAACCCTAAGCCTACAACCCCTGTGGTCAATATTATCTCACATTTTAAGCTTAGTTCTATAAAAGTGTACATATGCTTTACTTCTGTGAACTAAACAGGAGATGCACAGATTTGCCTGCTATGTGCTTTCTTTCACTTACAGTGTCAGATAACCCTCTCCGTAAAACTATCCCTAAGCATGTTCATATCCATATTCCTGTCCCTAACCCATACCTAAGCACAGCAAAACACCAATCCAAAAGTCAATGATAGCTCACTCATTAAGCTTAGTTCTATGCTCGAGTTACTTATGACTTACTTTTGAGAACCATGCAGTACTCACACTTCTTTGCCATCTACGTGCATTTACTCACTTACAAAACTTGTGTATATAAGACTGATATACCAGAATGGGTTGTAAGTAATTAACTTATTTTCAATAGGACTGCAGGAAACATGTCTCATTGACAGCAATGTATTTTCTCTTTGAAGCAATCTGGAATGATACTCGACCATCGCCCACACTGAATATAATGTGTTTTCACATTGTCTTTTTGTAATCCACGGGGTTTGTTTGCCTGCTAGGTGTAGAATCTTAACTAAAATTCTATTGAACTCACTCTTAAAACTTAGTTCTAGGACTGTGTCACAAGGGCATTACTTTTGGGGACTAAGCATGGTACACATTTGGTTAACTGCTAAGGATTTTCTCTTACTTACACTGACACCTAAAGCGAATTCCATTCTTCATCTAGAGAGGAACCTAACCTAATTGGACCTTAAGCCTAACCCAAATCCTGGGGCAATATTAGCTGGTTCTTTAATCTTAGTTGCTTGAGAATGGTACATATGCTTTACTTTTGTGAACTAAGCAGCATATGCAGAGATGTCCCTGCTATGTGCTCTCATTCACTTATAGTGCCAGCTAAGCCTATTCCTAAAACTAACTGTACTTCTATCCCTAAGCATATCCATACCCATATCCCTGCCTCTCACCCATAACTAAGCCTACCATATCAGGAATCTAAATTCAAGCTTAGCTCACTCTTTAAACTTAGTTCTATGCTCAAGTACCTTGTGCTTTACTTTTGAGAACTATGCAGTACTCACACTTTGCCATCCATGGGCTTTTCCTCAATTACACAACTTGTGTATATATGACTGAGATATCAGAATGAGTTGCATGTAATTAACTTATTTTCAATAGGAATCAGGAAACATGTCTCATTGACAGCAGTGTGTTTTCTCTTTGAAGGAAACTGGCATGATACTGGAACCTCTACCACATTGAAATGTAATGTGTTTTCACATTGTCTTTTTTGTAGTACGTGAGATTTTTTGCCTGATACATGTAGGCTCTTAACTACGATCATATTGAACTCACACTTCAAACTTAGTGCTAGGACTGAATTGCTAGGGCATGAGGTTTGGGAATGAAGGAACGTACACATTTGGTTAACTGCTAAGGGTTTTCTATCACTTACACTGACACTTAAACAGAAGCCTAATCTGCACCTAGAAAGAAACTTAGCTGGATTTAGACCCTAAGCCTAACCCACATCCTGGGACAATATTAGCTCACTCTTTTATTTTAGTTCTATGACAGTGGTACATATGCTTTATTTCTGTGAACTAAGAAGCATATGCAGAGATTTCCCTTCTATGTGCTTTCTTTCAATTATACTGCCAGCTCAGCCTAGCCCTACGACTAACCTAGTCTATATTCCTAAGCATATCCATATCCACATTCCTGACACTAGCATGACATGAACTCAAAATCATGCTTACCATACTATTTAAACTTAGTTCTATGATCAAGTAACTTATGTTTCCTTCCAGAATTATGCAGTACTCACTTCTTTGCCATCAATTGGTTTTTCCTCACTTACACAATTTGTGTATATATGACTCATATACCAGAATGAGAAGTAAGTAATTGATTGACTTTCAATAGGAATGCAGTAAACAGGTCTCATTAGCAGCAATACATTTTCTCTGTAAAGCAACCAGGCATGATACTGGAACCTCATCCACATTGAAATGTAATGTGTGCTAACATTGTCCTTTAGGTAGCACATGGGATTTTGCCTGCTAAGTGTAAGCTCTTACCAACAATAATACTGAACTCACTCTTCAAACTTAGTGCTATGACCGAATCGCTAATGCATTAGTTTCAGGAACTAAGCAGGGTACACATTTGGTAACTGCTAAGGGTTTTCCACCACTTACACTGACACCTAAGCAGAAGCCCATTCTTAACCAAGACAGACAGCTGTATATAGAACCTAAGCCTCATCCAAGACCTGGGGGAATATTAGCTTGTGATTTAATCTTCGTTGTATGATCATGGCACATATGCTTTACTTATGTGAATTAAGCAACATATGCAGAGATTTCCTTGCTATGTGCTTTCATACACTTGTAGTGCCAGCTATACTTATCCCTAAAACTAACCCTATCTTAATCTCCAAGTATTTCCATAACTGCATCTGTCTCACTGTACCATATCTAAGACTAGCATAACACAAATTCCAAAATTAATCTTCCTCACACAGACAGACAACAGTATCTGGACCCTAAACTTTCCAAGACCTGGGGAAATATTAGCTTACTCTTTAATCTTAGTTGAATGACCATGGCACATGTGCTGTACTTCTGAGAACTAATCAACTTAGGCAGAGATGTCTCTGCTATGTACTTTCATTCACTTTTTGGGACAGCTATGCCTATCTCTAAAAGTAATGGTATTTTAAAATATATATATATTTTTAATTTTATTCATTTTGTAAAAATATTACATTAAAAAAAATGAGGTCCCATTCAACCCCACCACCACCACCCCACCACTCCCCCACCAGCAACACTCACTCCCATCATCATGACACATCCATTGCATTTGGTAAGTACATCTCTGGGCATCTCTGCACCTCATGGTCAATGGTCCACATCATAGCCCATACTCTCTCACGTTCCATCCAGTGGGCCCTGGGAGGATTTACTATGTCCAGTGATTGTCCCTGAAGCACCATCCAGGTCAACTCCAAGTCCCAAAAACACCTCCACATCTCATCTCTTCCTCCCATTCCCCATACCCATCAGCCACCATGGCCACTTTTCCCACACCAATGCCACCTTTTCTCTGTGAACCTTGGATTGGTTGTGTCTGTTGCACCTCTATGTCAAGAGGAGGCTCAGATTCCACATGGATAATGGATGCAATCCTCCTGCTTTCAGTTGTAGGCACTCTAGGCTCCATGGTGTGGTGGTTGTCCTTCTTCAACTCCATGTTAGCTGAGTGGAGTAAGTCCAATAAATCAGAGTGTAGGAGCTGAAGTCTGTTGAGGCTCAGGACCTGTCTATCATATTGTCAGTCCAGAGATTCAAATCCCCTAAATATATCTTAAACCCCAACACCAACTACAATTCCAGTAAAGTAGCATGAAAGTCTTGTGAAAAGAGATCCCATCTGAGTCCAGAGTAACGGTATCTATATCACCAAGCATACCCATATCCATATTCCTGTCCCCAGCCCATATCTAAGCCTAGAAAAACCCAAACTCCAAAATTAATCCCGAGTTACTCTTTAAACTTAGTCGTATGATTGATTAATTTGTAATTTACTTTTGATAATTATGAAGAAAACACACTTCTTTGCTTTCTATGGGCTTTTCTAACTTTCACAGTGTCTATATATGGCTGATATACCAGAATGAGATGAAAGTAATTAAACTACTTTCAACAGTAAAGCAGCATACCTTCTCAGCAATGCATTTTCTCCTCAGAACAATCAAGCACTCTATTGGTCCCTCATCCCCATTAAAAGGTAATGTGTTTAAACATTGTCCTTTCATAGAACACAGGATTTTTTGCCTGTTCCCTTTGGGCTCTTAACTACAGTCACATTGATCTCACTCTTCAAACTTAGAATTACGACTGATGCAGAAGTACATTAGTTTCAGGAACTAAGCTTGGTAAACATTTGGTAAAATGCTAAGGGTTTTCCATCACTTACACTGATACCTAAACAGAAGCACATTCCTTACTGAGAGAGAACACTGTATCTAGAGAGAAAGCCTCAACTAAAATCTGAGACAATATTAGCTTGCTCCTTAATCCTAGTTTTATGACTGTGGCACATATGCTTTACTTCAGCAAACTAAGCAAAGTCTGCAGAGATTTACCTGCTATGTGCTTTCATTCACTTCTAGTGCCAGCTATGCCTATCCTTAAAACTGACCCTATCTTTATCCCCAAGTATGACTTGGGGCAGTAGCAACTTACTCTTTAAACCTAGCTGAATGACCATGGCATGTGCCATCATCATTCAAGTAGGTTTAAAGAGTAAGCTGCTACTGCCCCAGGTCATACTTGAGGATAGAGATAGGGTTAGATTTAGGGATAGCCAAAGATGGCACTAAAAGTGAATGAACGCAGATAGCAGGAAAATCTCTGCAGAATTTGCTTAGTTTGCAGAAGTAAAGCATATGTGTCACTGTCATACACCTAGGAATAAAAAACAAGATAATATTGTCCTAAGACTTGGGTGAGCCTTAGGCTCTAAAAATGGTTGTCTCTATGGGGGAAAACAGGCTTCTATTTAGGTATCAGTGTAAGTGGTGGAAATGCATTAGCAGTTTACCAAAAGTGTACCTTGCTTAGTTCCTGAAACTAATGCACTAGCGATTCATCTTAGCACTAAGTGCGAAGAGTGAGATTGAAGTGACTGCACTTAAAGGCCACAGGATATAAAACAGCTAATAGTACACCAAAAACATATAGGGGATGACAGACTAATAATGAAAACCATAAGACAAAACATAGGATAACTAAAAAATTTAGAAAACTGTACAACCTAAAGTATGGACCACATAGTAAGCACAAATGTTACCTTGTTTGAAAACTATAGTTTCGGAATCTGTACATCAGTCTCAGGAAATATGATATGAATAAGTTAAAAGATTATTGCTGTGGAAGGGAAAAGGTTTTATGGTGGATCTGGGGAAATACTGTATATTGTATATATGAATTTTGGTGATCTAAGACTCTTCTGAAGCTGACATTATGTTGGGATTCACTTTACGGGAAGTTTTGGATCACAGAGTGGTTCAACAATGGCAGCGGAGGAATACTGATACGGGATGTTATTGACAGGATATATATGGTTGACAGGGAGTTATACAGGGCATATGCCCAGGGTATATGGTAATGTCTATATATACTCATAGTGGAAACAATTAAAAACAACAGCTGGGGGGGTACTGGGCTCCTGGCCGGGGGGTCACTGTTGTGGGCCCTGGGAGAGCAGCGGCAATCCTCCAGGTGCAACGGCAAGAACCAGGAAGGAAGGAGGGCCCAACAGTGGGCTCTTGATACTAATGGCTACACTTTTGAGCCTATGCACCTGCAATAAGAACAAGGCCTAGAGTAGCATTGTGCCTGGGGGTTTCCTCCTGACAGCCTTCATGTTACTCAAATGTGGCCACTCTCACAGCCAAACTCAGCGTGTAGATGTGATGCATTCCCCCCAGCGTGGGACACGACACCCGGGGATGAGCCTCCCTGGCACCGAGGGATCACTACCACATACCAGCTGAAGAAGCAACTAGAAAATGACCTTGAATTAAAGATTCAATGCGGAACAGCAGAATATACCTGTCTACATATAATAACATGACTTTGGGAAGTGGTTTGACCTAATGTAAGGGGGAAATAGAAAGGAGAAATGAGATTATAAGGCTGTGAGTCTCTAAAAAAGAGTCTGGAGGTTGTCAGAAGGAATACCCCTATGTACAACTGAACAGAGTCTAAGAGACAGATAAGGTAGATACAACCCCAGGTATTGGTTCTTTTGAGGGATAAAGAGACCCACGGGTTCTATGGTCATGGCAGAAGGGGTTCACTGCCATGACAGATGGCCCTTCTTTGGAGCTGATGTTTCTGCATGATGGAAATGGACTCAGAGGGGATCTCTTTTCACAAGACTTGCATGCTACTTTATTGGACTTGTAGTTGGTGCTGGGTTTAAGATATATGTAGGGGATTTGAATCTCTGGACTGATAATATGACACCCAGGCCCAGAGCCTCAACAGACTTCAGCTCCTACACTTTGACTTATTGGACTTACTCCACTCAGCTAACATGGAGTTGAAGAAGGTCAACCACCACAACATGGAGCCTAGAGTGTCTACAACTAGAAGCGGGAAGAGTGCATCCAGTACCCATGTGGAATCTAAGCCCTCACTTGACATAGGTGTGCAATGGACACAACCAATCCAATGTCCACAGAGAAAATGTGGAATGGGTGTGGGAACGGTAGCCATGGGGGCTGCTGGGTGTGGGGAACGGGAGGAAGAGATGAGATGTGGAGGCGTTTTCGGGACGTGGAGTTGTCCTGGATAGTGCTTCACGGACAATTACGGGACACTGTAGATCCCCCCAGGGCCCACTGGATGGAACGTGAGAGAGTCTGGGCTATGATGTGGACCGTTGACTATGGGGTGCAGTGATGCTCAGAGATGGACTTGCCGGGTGCAATGGATGTATCACGATGAGGGAGGGAGTGTTGCTGTGGGGGGAGTGGGGGGCGGGGGCGGTGGGGTTGAATGGGACCTCATATATATTTTTTAATGTAATTAAAAAATAATAATAATAAATAAATATTAAAAAAAAAAAAGGCCACAGGGAGCAAGCCAAAATCCCATGTGGAACAAAAGGATAATGGTAAAACACATTACATTTCAAGGGAAGGAGGATTCAGGAGAGTTCCTGAGTGCTTTAAGGAGAAAACGAATTGCTGTCAAGACGTACTGCATTCCTATGAAAAGTAAGTTAAATTCTTATATCTCATTCTAATCTCAGTCATATATACAGATTGTGACAGAGAGGAAAAGCCCATAGACAGCGAAGAGGTGTGTTTCCTTTATAGTTATTAAAAGTAAAACACAAGGAACTCGAGCATAGATCTAAGTTGAAAGAGTGGGCTAAGATTGACTTTGGGGTTCGGGTTATGCTAGGCTTAGATGTGGGCTGGGAAGTGACAAATTCATATGGATATGCTTGGTGATATAGATAGGGTTCCTTTTAGAGATAGGCCTAGCTGGCAATAAGAGTGCAAGAAAGCACATAGCAGAAAACTCTCTGCCTATGCTGCTTAGTACACAGAAGTAAAGCACATGAGCCATGGTCATTCAACTAAGTTTAAGGAGTAATCTGTTACTGCCCCAGGTCTTGCATGTGGATTGGGTGCTCTTACTAATGTCATCCTGGGTAAGGAAGACTGACATTGAAGTTTGTGTTATGCACGGATTAGATAGGGTACAGCAGCAGGAATTTGGATAAGGCTATACTTGAGATTAGAGACAGAGTTAGTTTTAGGGATAGGCAAAGATGGCACTAAGAGTGAATTAAAGCACATAGCAGGAAACTCTCTGCACACATTGCTTAGTTAACAGAAGTAAAACACATGTGCCAGGGTCATTTAACTAGGTTTAAAAAGTAAGCTGCTACTGCCCCAGGTTATATTTGGGGATAGAGATAGGGTTAGTTTTAGGGATAGGCAAAGCTAGCTCAAAAAGTGAATGAAAGCAGATTGCTGGAAAATCTCTGTACATCTTCCTAAGTTCACAGAATTAAAGCACATGTGCCATGGTCATTCAACTAGGTTTAAGGAGTAAGCTACTACTGCCCCAGGTCATACTTGAGGATAGACGTAGGGTTAGTTTTAGGGATAGGCAAATCTGGCACGAAAAGTGAATGAAAGCAGATAGCAGTGAAATCTCTGCACACCATGCTTAGTTTGCAGAAGTAAAGCATATGTGCCCAGGTCATACACCTAGAAATAAAGAGCAAGCTAATATTTCCCAGGACTTGGTTGAGCCTTAGGCTCTAGAAATGGTTTTCTCTCTGGGTGAAAACAGGCTTCTGTTTAGACATCAGTGTAAGTGGTGGAAAAGCCTTCACAGATTACAAATGTGCACCTTGCTTAGTTCCTGAAACTAACGCACTAGTGATTCGGCCCTAGCACTAAGTGGGAAGAGTGAGATCAAAGTGACTTTAGGTAAAAGCCCACAGTGGGCAGGCAAAAAATCCCCTGTGTTACAAAAGGATATTGATAAAACACAATACATTTCAAAGGGAAGGATGATCAAGGAAAGTGACTGATTGCTTTGAGGAGAAAAGGCATTGCTGTCAAGGAGTACTGCATTCCTGTGGAAAGTAAGTTAAATACTTAAATCTCATTCAGGTGTATCAGACATATATATAAATTTTCTGACAGAGAGGAAAAGCTCATAGAGAGCAAAGAGGTGTATGTCCTTCATAGATATTAAAAGTAAAACACAAGGAACTGGACAATAGAACTAAGTTTAAAGAGGGGGCTATGATTGACTTTGGGGTTCGTGTTATGCTAGGCTGAGATATGGCCTGGGAGATGGCAAAAGCTTATGGAAATGCTTGGTGATATAGACAGAATTCCTTTTAGAGTTAGGCCTAGCTGGTATGAAGAGTGAAAGAAAGCACATAGCAGAAAACGCTCTGCCTGTGCTGCTTAGTTCACAGAAGTAAAGTACATGAGCCAAGGCCATTTAACTAAGTTTAAAGAGTAACTGGCTACTGTCTCAATTATTGAGTGCAGTGAGCATGCTCTTACTATTGTCATCCTGGGTGAGAAAGACTAACTTTGGAGTTCGTGTTATGCTAACTTTAGTTAGGGTACAGTGGTAGGAATATGGATAAGGCTATACTGGATGATGGAGATAGGGTTAGCTTTAGGAATAGGCAAAGCTGGTGCTAAAAGAGAATGAAAGCAGATAGCAGGAAAATCTTTGCACACCTTGATTAGTTCAGAAAAGTAAAGCATATGTTCCATGGTCATTCACTTAGATTTAAAGAGTAAGGTGCTATTGCCCCAGGTCATTCCTGGGAAGGAGGATCCAACAGAGTGCCTGATTGATTTGAGGAGAAAATGCATTGTTGTCAAGGAGTACTGCATTTCCAAACGAAGGTAAGTTAAATGCTTATATCTCATTCTGGTATCTCAAGCATATATGCAGACATTGTGACAGAGAGGAAAAGCCCATAGACAGCAAAGAGGTGTATTTCCTTCATAGTTCTTCAAAGTAAAACACAAGAAACTCGAGCTTAAAACTAAGAATGAAGAGTGGGCTAAGAATGAATTGCAGATTCCTGTTATGATGGGTTTATATAGGGTAGAGTGGAAGGGATTTGGAAAGGGGTATACAAGTGGTTAAAGACAGGGTTAATTTAGGGATAGGCAAAGCTGGCACAAAAACGGAAGGAAAGCAGGAGGCAGGAAAATCTCTGCACACCCTGCTGAGTTCACAGTAGTAAAGCACATGTGCCATGCTCATTCAAGTAGGTTTAAAGAGAAAGCTGCTACAGGCCCGGGTCCTGCTTCCATATAGAATAAAGGCTAGTTTTAGAGATAGGCAAATGTAGCACAAAAACTGAAGGAAAGCAGATAGCAGCAAATTCTCTGCACACCCTGCTTAGTTGACAGAAGTAAAGCAAATGTGCCATGCTCATTCAAGTAGGTTAAAAGAGTAAACTGCTGCAGCCCCAGGTTATGCTTGCTATGGAATAAAGGCTAGGTTTAGAGATAGGCAAGTTAGCACAAAAACTGAAGGAAAGAAGATAGCAGCAAAATCTCTGCACACCCTGCTTAGTTCACAGAAGTAAAGCACATGTGCCATACTCATTCAAGTAGGTTTAAAGACTAAGCTGCTACAGGCCCAGGTTATGCTTGAAAATGGAATAAAGGCTGGTTTTAGTGATAGGCAAAGGTAACACAAAAACTTAAGGAAAGCAGATAGCAGCAATATCTCTGCACACCCTGCTTAGTTCACAGAAGTAGACCGCAAGTGTCATGCTCATTCAGGTAGCTTTAAAGAGTAAGCTGCTACAGGCCCAGGTCATTCTTGCTTATACAGAATGGGTTAGTTTCAGGGATAGGCCTAGCAGGCACTAAAAGTGAGCGAAAGCTGATAGCAAGAAAATCTCTGCACATCTTGCTTAGTTCACAGAAATAAAGCAGATGTGCCTTGGTCTTTCAACTAGGATTAAAGAGTTAGTTGCTACTCTCCAGGTCATACTTGGGAATAGAGATAGGCTTACTTTCAGGGACTGAAAGTGAATGAAAGCAGATAGCAGGGAAATCTCTGCACACCTTGCTTTCTTTGCAGAAGTAAAGCATTTGTGCCACCATCATAAACCTAGGAATAAAGAGCAAGCTGATATTGACTCAGGATTTGCATGAGCCTTTGCCTCTAGAAACACTGTTCTCTCTGTGTGAAAACAGTGTTCTGTTTAAGTAGCAGTGTAAGTGGGGGAAAAGACTTAGCTGTTTCCCAAATGTGTACCTGATGCACTAGAATTTCAACCCTAGCATTAAGTGGGAAGAGTGAGAAAATTGTGACTGTAGATAAGAGCCCAGAGGGAACAGGCCAAAAATCCCGTGTGGTATGAAATGAGAATGGTAAAACACATTACATTTCACTGGGAAGGAGGATCCAGCAGAGGGCATGATTGCTTGGAGGGGAAAATGCATTGCTGTCAGGGAGTACTGCATTTCCTATGGAAAGTAAGTTCAATTCTTGCACTCATTCTGGTATCTCAGCCATATATGCAGACATTGTGACTGAGAGGAAAATCCCATAGACAGAAAAGAGCTGTGTTTCCTTCATAGTCCTTCATGTAAAACCCAAGGAACTCGAGCTTAGAACTAAGTTTAAACAGTGGGCTAAGAATGAATTGCAGGTTCATGTTATGATGGGGTTATATAGGGTAGAGTGGTAAGGATTTGGAATGGTGTATACAAGTGGTAAAAGAAAGGGTTAGTTTTAGGGATAGGCAAAGCTGTCACAAAACTGAAGGAAAGCAGGTAGAAGGAAAATCTCTGCACACACTGCTTAGTTCACAGAAGTAAAGAACATGTGCCATGGTCATTCAAGTAGGTTTAAAGACTAAGCTGCTACAGCATCAGGTTATGCTTGCATATAGAATAAAGGCTAGCTTTAGAGATAGGCAAGTTAGCAGAAAAACTGAAGGAAAGCAGACAGCAGCAAAATATATGCACACACTGCTTAGTTCACAGAAGTGAAGCACATGTGCCCTGCTCATTGAAGTAGGTTTAAAGAGTAAGCTGCTATAGCCCCAGGTTATGCTTGCATATAGAATAAAGGCTGGTTTTAGAGATAGGCCAAGGTAGCACAAAAACTGAAGGAAAATAGATAGGAGCAAAATCTCTGCACACCCTGCTAGTTCAGAGAAGTAAAGCACATGTGCCATGCTCATTCAAGTAGGTTTAAAGAGTAAGCTGCTACAGCTGAAGGTTATGATTGCATATAGAATAAAGGCTAGTTTTAGAGATAGGCATGTTAGCACAAAAACTGAAGGAAAGCAGATAGCAACAAAATCTGTGCACACCCGGATTAGATCACAGAAGGAAAGCACAAGTACCATTTTCCTTCAAGTAGGTTTAAAGACTAATCTGCTACAGCCCCAGATTATGAGTGCATATAGAATAAAGGGTGGTATTAGAGATAAGCCAAGGTAGCACAAAAACTGAAGGAAAAAAGTCAGCATCAAAATCTCTTCACACACTTCTTAGTTCACAGAAGTAAAGCACATGGGCCATGCTCATTCAAGTAGGTTTAAAGAGTAAGCTACTACAGCCAGAGTTATGCTTGCATATAGAATAACAGCTAGTTTTAGAGAGAGGCAAGTTAGCACAAAAAGTGAAGGAAAGGAGATAGTCGGAAAATCACTACACATAATGCTTAGTTCACAGAAGTAAATCATATGTACCATGATCTTTCAGGTATGTCTAAAGAGTTAGCTGCTATACCCCAGGTCATGCTTTCATATATAGTAAATGCTGCGTTTGAGATAGGCATATTACCACAAAAACTGAAGGAAAGGAGGTAGCTGCAAAACCTCTGCACACAGTGCTTAGTTCTTAGAAGTAAAGCATATGTGCCATACTCTTTCAAATAGGTTTAAAGAGTTAGGTTCTATACCCCAGGTTATGCTTTCATATACTGTATAGGCTACTTTTAGAGAGGGCAAGTAAGCACAAAAATTGAAGGAAAGGAGATAGCTGCAAAATCTCTGCACAAATGCTTAGTTCCCGAAAGGAAAAAACATGTGCCATCCTCTTTCAAGTAGGTTTAAAGAGTTAGCTGTTATACCGTCTGTTATGCTTTCATATATAATAAATGCTAGCTTTAGAGATAGACATGTTAGCACAAAAACTGAGGAAAGGAGATAGCGGCGAAATATCTGCATACAATCCTTAGTTCCCAGAAGTAAATCATATGTACCATGTTCTATCATTTAGGTTTAAGGAGTTAGCTGCTATAACCCCAGTTATGGTTTCCTATATAGTAAATGCTAGTTTTAGAGATAGGAATGTCAGCACAAAAACACAAGGAAAGGAGATAGCTGCAAAATCTCTCCACACAATAGTTAGTTTTCAGAAGTAAATCCTATATACCATGCTCTTTCAGGTAGGTTTAAAGAGGTAGCTGCTATACGCCAGGTTATACTTTCGTATAGTGTAAATGCTATTGTTAGAAATAGGCATGTTAGCAGAAAAACTGATGGAAAGGAGATAGCCCCAAAATCTCTGCACAAAATGCTTAGTTCCCTAAAGTAAAGTACATGTGCCATCCATTTTCAAGTAGGTTTAAAGAATTAGCTGCTACACATCCGGTTATTCTTTCCTATATAGTAAATACGAGTTTTAGAGATAGGAATGTCAGCACAAAAACTGAAAGAAAGGAGATAGCTGCAAAATGTCTGCAACAATGCTTAGTTCCCAGAAGTAAATCATATGTACCATGCTTTTTCATCTAGGTTCAAAGAGTTAGCTGCTATACCCCCGGTTAAGCTTTCATAGAGTGTAAATGCTAGTGTAAAGATAGGCATTTTAGCACAAAAACTGAAGGAAAGGACATAGACGCAACATCTCTGCACACAATGCTAAGTTCCCTAAAGTAAAGCACATGGGCCATCCTCTTTTGAGTAGGTTTAAAGAGTTAGCTGATTTACCCCCAGTTATGCTTTCTTATGTAGTAAATGCTAGTTTTAGAGATAGCCATAATAGCAAAAAAACTGAAGGCAAGGAGATAGCTGCAAAATCTCTACACACAATGCTTAGTTCCCTAAAGTAAGGCGAATGTGACATCCTCTTTCAAGTAGGTTTAAAGAGTTAGCTCCTAACATCTGGCTATGCTTGCTGGTATTGTAAATGCGAGTTTTAGAGATAGGCAAGTTACCACAAAAACTGAAGGAAAGGAGATAGCTAAAAAATCTCTGCACACAGTTCTTAGTTCCCAGAAGTAAATCATATGTACCATGCTCCTTCAGGTAGGTTTAAGGAGTTAGCTGCTATACGCCCCAGTATGCTTCCATATAGTGTAAATGCTAGTGTTAGAGATAGGCATGTTAGCACAAAAACTGAAGGAAAAGATAGCCACAAAATCTCTGCACACAATGCTTAGTTCCCTAAAGTAAAGCACATGTGACACCCTCTTTCAAGTGGATTTAAAGAGTTAGCTGCTATACCGTCAGTTATGCTTTCCTATATAGTAAATGCTAGTTTTAGAGATAGGAATATTAGCTCAAAAACTGAAGGAAAGGAGATAGCTGCAAAATCTTTGCACACAGTGCTTAGTTCTCAGAAGTCAATCATATGTACCATGTTGTTTCATTTAGGTTTAAAGTGTTACCTACTATACCCCCGGTTATGCTTTTCTATATAGTAAATGCTAGTTTTAGAGATAAGAATGTTACCACAAAAACTGAAGGAAAGGAGATAGCTGCAAAATCTCTTGACACAATGCTTAGTTCTCAGAAGTAAATCATATGTACCATGGTGTTTCATTTAGTTTTAAAGGGTTAGCTCCTGTACCCTTGGTTATAATTTCCTATATAGTAAATGCTAGTTTTAGAGGTAGGAATGTTAGCACAAAAACTGAAGGAAAGGAGATAGCTGCAAAATCTCTGCACAGAATGCTTAGTTCTCAGAAGTAAATCGTATGCGCCATGTTGTTTCATTTAGGTTTAAAGAGTTAGCTGCTATACCCTCGGTTATGCTTTCCTATATAGTAAATGCTAGTTTTAGAGATAGGAATGTTAGCACAAAAACTGAAGGAAAGGAGATAGCCTCAAAATCTCTTCACACAATGCTTAGTTCTCAGAAGTAAATCATATGTACCATGGTGTTTCATTTAGTTTTAAAGGGTTAGCCTCTGTACCCTTGGTTATAATTTCCTATATAGTAAATGCTAGTTTTAGAGGTAGGAATGTTAGCACAAAAACTGAAGGAAAGGAGATAGCCTCAAAATCTCTTCACACAATGCTTAGTTCTCAGAAATAAATCATACGTACCATGGTTTTTCTTCTACGTTTAAAGAGTTAGGTGCTATAACCCCGGTTATAGTTTCCTATAGAGTAAATGCTAGTGTTACAGATAGGCATATTAGCACAAAAACTGAAGGAAAGTAGATAGCCACAAAATCTCTGCACTCAATGCTTATTTCCCTAAAGTAAAGCACATGTGAGATACTCTTTCAAGTAGGTTTAAAGAGTTACCTTCTCTACCCTAGGTTAATCTTTCCTCTACAGTAAATACTAGTTTTATAGATAGGAATGATAGCATAAAAACTGAAGGAAAGGAGAGACCTGCAAAATCTCTACACACAATGCTTAGTTCTCAGAAGTAAAAAATATGTACCATGTTGTTTCATTTAGGTTTAGAGTTAGCTGCTATACCCTGGGTTATGCTTTCCTGTATAGTAAATGCAAGTTTCAGAGATAGGAATGTTAGCACAAAAACTGAAGGAAAGGATATAGCTGCATAATCTCTGCACACAATGCTTAGTTCTCACAAATAAATCATATGTACTATGTTGTTTCATTTAGGTTTAAAGACTTAGCTGCTATATGTTGCTGCCTCCCTCCACCCCTTCCCCCAGCCTTTGTTATCTTCTTCTTCCAGCCGTTGCTGTCCTTCCCGCCAGTCCCGCCCACGTCGCCAACATATAATCTGCCTTCTTCCTTAGCCACTGCTTACCTCATAGCCACCTGCCCAGTTCCGCCTATCCATTATCACCCCGTAACCAACCCGCCCTAGCTCCAACCCCTCCCTCTACCCAACCCTATATAACTAAGTGTACTTCCTCAATAAATTAGACCTGCGCATAGACCTCGTCTCCGTGGTTCATTTCACCTAACCGCGCGTCCCCCGAGCCTTGAGCCGCCCGCTGCCGCCCCGGTCCGGCCGTGGCGTAGGCCCGACCCCCGGCAGCAATCTGCCCGCGTGCCAGCGACCCGCCCACAGCATCGCAGCGGCGGCCAACAATTGGCGCCCGGAACAGGGACTTCGCTCCCTTCTGTATGCAGTGGAGCGACATCTTCGTGTTCCTGTTTGGCCGGCCAGCCGCTCAATCTCCCGCATGGGACCCATCGCCATCCTCCCATGCCACCGCTCAAGGTAGGGACTCTCCGGCGCTGTTCCCTTCCTCTCCGCCATCCCAGCCCGCCCGTGAACCTAACCCGGCCCTCAGCAACAGCGAGTCTACCCCCTTCCTAAACCCTCCGTCACAATGGGAGCCTCTCTCTCGTCCCGCCAAGTCCCTCAAGTACGTTTACTCGCGGCCCTTTTAGAAACTCACCATGTGAAGGTCTCTCTCCGTCAACTACAGCGGTATTGGGACCTTCTCCTACCCTTTAACCCTTGGCTCGTCACCTGTGCTCTCTGGAGCCCAGAGACTTATGAACGTTTAATTCAGCGGGTAACGTCTGCTATGGAGCACAAACGCAAGCAGTTTCCCCCTGGCCTTATCCCGGCTCTCGTCGCTATCCACGCCTGTCTCCAAGGTGTGCCCTCCCCTGCCTCCGCTCTCGCCTGTGAGCCTAGCCACCCTCTCACTTGCGACCCTGATGGAGACGACGATACTCACTCTCTGCCCGCCCAGCTCGAAGCCGTGCTCGAACTAAATCCCCCCACAGCCTCTGATCCAGAACCCAACCAAGAGGGCGACCTTCCGCCTTCTTCCTCCCCGACCGCGCCCTGCAAACAATGCCAACATGGCACGCTTCCTCCTTCTTCTTCCTCTGCGCCGTCTTCCCGCCTTTACCCGCCTCTTCCTGTCTCGTCACCATCCGGTCCCGCCCCGGATGCCTGCCGGCCGCCATTTTCCGCTAAACCGGAAGAGCCTCCGGCGCCATCTTGGCCTGCGCCCGGAAGTGACGCGGCCACTCCGCCATCTTGGCCTGCGCCCGGAAGTGACGCGGCCACTCCGCCATCTTGGCCCAAGTCCGGAAGTGATGTCAGGCGTGACGTCTCCGTGCCGCCATCTTGGCCAGTCAAAAATACAGTTACCGCCATGCCATCCTGGCCGGCGCCCGTTAGCTCTGCCAATGCCTCACCTCCATGGCCCGCTTCACCTCCCGCCTTCCCCAGTAATCGCGACAGCATCGTGAACCCCCCTCCGCCGGCATACGACACCGCCTTTCTCACCCCTCCCACTCTGCCTCTGGCTCAGATGTTCCCCCTTAATCCTGTTCGCACTCCGCAGAACCCACAAGCGTGGCGCCCCTTTTCCCCCAAAGACATTCAAATGCTTCGCAACGCGATAAAGGAAGATGGCCTTGCCAGTCCTCATGCCCAAGACATTCTTGAGTGCATGGCCATCCCGCATTGCATCCCCTATGACTGGATCTCCCTAGCCCGAGCAGTTCTCTCCCCCGGACAGTTCATTGACTGGCGAGCCCATCTCGGTGTCTTAATCGACAATCAAATTGCTGACAACGTGCGTCAAGGTGTGCATTACCCCGCAAACGCATTTCTTGGGTTCGGCCCTTATGGCAATCCCAGTGCCTACACTGCCACCCCGCCTGGGTTTTTCCTCCAGCTCCGTGACTGTGTTTTTCGAGCCTTCCACTCGTGCGCCGCAGCCGCCCCAGAGCCTCTCATGAAGCTCTTCCAAAAACCTGAAGAGCCCTTTAACGAGTTTGTAGCTTGTGTGCAAGCCGCTGCAGAGAGGCGAGTTGTTGGCAGCACAGCCCGCGAGTCCTTCGTTAAAGACATCCTACAAGAGGGGGCTAACCCAGCTTGCAAAGCCATCATCCGCCCCCTGCGTGACAAGCCACTCCAAGACTGGGTCCTCGCCTGTTCCGGAGTGTCCGGACAAACTTCTGCGCTCGCAGCAGCTATCGTCGCTGCAGTTCAAACAACCAACACCTGCTTCCGCTGCGGCGAATTAGGCCACTTCGCTCGTGAGTGCCCCAACCTTCAGGCCCCACCGCAGCCAGTAGCCCAGCCTATAGTGCCACCGCCGCACCCTGCTCCTGCCGCCCGACTGCCCTCCACCCCCTGCCCACGCTGTGGAAAAGGGTATCATTGGGCCCGTGACTGTCGTGTTCCAAGACAGCCTTTAAACGGGCGATGGGGCAGGCCTCAGCCCCTCCCCCAAGAGGCCCTCCGAAGAGCTCCAAAACCATAATGTGGACAATGCCTATTAAACATCACCAAAAACCTTCATTAGAGCTCAAAATAGATGGGCAATGGCTTGATGGACTTTTAGACTCTGGTGCTGAAATCTCTTGTGTTCCTTTCGAGATCACTGCGTTCAATCACTGGCCCCTCGAGACTGGCCCTCAAGTCATAGGTGCCACGGGAGCTGCTACCTCCTGGAAAACATCTCAGCCCCTGCACTGGAGCGACCGAGAGGGACACGAAGGCCAAATTTGCCCACTCGTACTCTCTTCAGTCCAGACCATCCTGTGGGGGAGAGATGTCCTCAGCCAGCTAAAAGCTCGAATCACCACAGAAACCTTCTTAGCTGCGCCACCCCCCCCTTATAGGGGCCACTGCTCCCATCTCAAGACCTGACCCTATCCCTCTGGAATGGGACACAGAGGAGCCCATCTGGGTCGAGCAGTGGCCCTTGCCAGCTCACAAGCTACAAGCTCTCTCTACCCTCGTCAAAGAGCAATTACAAGCAGGGCATATTGAGCCGTCCACCAGTCCCTACAATTCGCCAATCTTCGTCATTAACAAGAAAAACACGGGCAAGTTCCGCCTTCTCCACGACCTTCGAGAAATCAACAAGCACATTAAGCCAATGGGATCACCTCAGCCAGGTTGCCCGCATCCCACTGCAGTCCCCCAGCATTTTTACGCGGCGACCATCAACATCAAGGACTGCTTTTTCTCTATTTCTCTTCACCCGCGAGACTGTCCGCGATTTGCGTTTACAGTCCCACGCACTAACAACCAGGGCACAGCGCTTCGATTCCAATGGCAGGTACTGCTACAGGGTATGCAGAACAGCCCAACCATATGTCAGCTCTATGTCAACCATGCCATTGAGCCGCTACGCTCTAAATTCCATCCAGAGCAAACATACATCCTCCACTATATGGATGACCTTCTCTTAGCAGCGAGCTCCAGCGCGCTCCTCAATGACCTGCTTTCTGCAGTGATGACAAACCTTTCAAGCCTCGGACTTACCGTGCAATCAGACAAAATAAACCTCCAACCTCCTTTTCAATTTTTGGGCTTTCATTTTCATCACTTCATTCAGCCCACAAGCCCACAAATTCATGTCTCTCACAAAATGACTCTGACTGAACTCCAACAACTTTGCGGACAGATCAATTGGCTCCGCTCAGCGCTGCCCATCACAACCGCGCAGATGCAACCCCTCTTCGAGCTCTTGCAGACCAAAGACAGCCCACCAACTGCAGCCACCCGTAGCATCACCATCACTCCTGCCGCTCGAGAAGTCGTCCAGCAAGTTAGCGCTGCTCTGCAGCAGTGCCGCCTGGAGCGGTTCTCCCCTAACCTTCCAATTTTGGCTTTAGTCCTGCCAACGCCAATCACTCCCACAGGTCTCTTGTGGCAAGATGGCCCTCTTCTTTTCCTGCATACGTCAAAAAGCAGACTCCCAAAAATCTGCCCCTTTACCAGGGCCTGGATCGCGTTAGCCACTGACTTGGTACTTCTCTCCATACAAACGTATGGCATCCCGCCACACACCATTGTTTGGCCTTTAGATGCAAAAGAAGTTACCTCCCTCATCATGAACAATGCCCAAATGCAAAGCCTGGTAGAGCTCTTTCGTGGCTCCTTTGACAACCATTATCCTCATCACCGATTGCTGCAGGGAATGTCTCAATTGGCGTTTTCCAACCCGTTCCGTCCATTGCCCGCGTGGAACCCAATCCCCTCAGCCATCACTGCCTTCACAGACGCCTCAAAAACGGCGTTTGCAGCCATCATATACACTCCTAAAAATCCTGAGCCCCGGCAACTGCTGTTCACAAATGACTTTTCTGTTCAAGTAGGCGAACTTCTAGCTGTTGTTGCAGTCCTCAATCTCCACCCGGACCAGCCTCTCAACATTTTTACTGACAGCCTATACACGCTTCAGGTTTGCCGCAGCCTGCCACTTGCCACCTTTTTACCAGGCGATTCAAACATTGATCGAGCACTTGCCTTCATGCAACACCTGCTCGAGGAGAGACAACAGCCATGGTACATCACTCATTTAAGGAGTCACTCTAACCTCCCAGGGCCCCTAGCTCACGGCAACGACCTTGCCGACGCAGCTGTGTCGAGCCATAAAGTCTTTCCATTAGCCTCCAAGAACTACGATACATGTGAAGATCAGCTTGGAAACTCCATCAATAGGGCTAAGTTACTACACTCTCGGTTTCATTACTCTGCACGGACTATTCACAAACTTTATCTGGATCTGCCCATCGAAACCTGTAAACATCTGGTGCACTCGTGTCGCGTTTGCGTGCCTCTTCTTCCCCTGGGGCCCCTACAACCTCAAGGCGTTAACCCTCGTGGCTTCTGACCTAACTCGAGGTGGCAATTAGATGTCACTCATGTCAGCACCTTTGGCCGCCTCAAATATCTTCACGTGGCCATTGACACCTTTTCACATCTGTGCTATGCAGTTCCCCTCACAGGAGAAAGCGCCAAACATTGCATCAAGGCACTCCGCCAAGCCATTCTGCTTATGGGAGTCCCATGGGACCTCAAAACAGATAACGGGCCAGCGTACCGCAGTGCTTCCTTTGCCCGCTTTGTACAGATGTATCACATCACACATCACTTCGGCATTCCATACAACCCACAAGGACAAGGAATCGTTGAACGCACTCACCAACAGCTCAAGCTGCTCATTCAAAAAGAGAGAGCCTCTTTTCGCCACAAAGCTCCAGCAGATGTTGTGACTGCTTGTCTCATTCACCACAATCTCTTAACTTTTGACAGTCAAGGACTCTCTCCCACACATAAGCATTGGGGGCCTATGTGGCCACCTTCTCAAGTTCCTCTAGTCTACTGGAAAGATCCAGCCACTAACCGCTGGCAAGATCTGGCCCCCCTGCTAGCACAAGGAAGAGGCTTCGCCTGTATCTTCCCAGAGATAGAACGACAGCCTATTTGGGTCCCAGGACGAAACATCCGGCCTGCGACGCAACCGCATAACCCAGATGACATCCCACGTCCACTGACACCAGAAAACAATGCTAATGGCAATGATTGAGACTCTTTTACCCACACTGACCCCAAAGTTCCACTAAATGATGAGCACACCATGCCCTCCGTACGAGAGATTATTGACTGCGGAGGCCCAGATGCTGCCCCGTTCACCCAAGTTCAACACCAGCCAGTCCCCTCCTAAAAATGTTTCTGTTTAGACAAGTGCTCTCTCCAAGTTCCTTTCTACTGATTGCCCCCCCCCCCCCCCGTGAGGGCTCTCTTTTCTTCCTCTTGTCGTTGCAGGTTTTTTCAAAAAGATCACTATGCGCCCCCAGGCAAACACATCTGAGTCTACCTCTCCTGCGCCATCACCTGTGGAAGCCACACCAGCCCTCTCTCGCCGTGAACGACGTCGGCGTCGCTTCCTTGCCCGCCGCCTAAGCCGCCTTTCCCTTGAAGATGATGACCCCACCGAACGCCAAGTTCTCCAGCTCCTCCAACGAGCCCGCTCTGCCCATACCCATGCTCCCTGTCCCCCCACTCTCCCGCACCTCATTCATCTCCTTATCCTCATGCTGTCTTTAGCCTCCTCTGCTCAGGGCTCCTCTTCCCATCAGCCGTTCAACTGGACCCTCCAAACATTCCCAGAAAAACGCGTTCTTGCTTACAATGTTACTAGCATAGCTCCCTCCTTCTTCACGCACGTTTGCCCTCTTGCTGGAATTTCCTTCCGTCCTGAATGCCGAATAGAAAACACCAGAAAAGCAAAAGTAGGCTTTCACCTTCCTTCATCTTGTCGAGGCGGAGATACAGCATGCTTGCTTACCTGAAACAACCGCCTCCTTGGTCCTCAGTTCAACCCTGTATCCGGCTTTTACATCTGCCCTGCTAGTGCTCGAGGTTGCCATAACCCATCGCAATTCTTTTGCCCTTCCTGGGGATGTGAGACCATGGCTTATGGTTGGTCCAATGCCCCCAACAGAGACCCATATATTTCTCTCCAAGTCGTCAACAGCACCCGCTGGGACTTCATCTGGCTGACTGTGAAAAACCCAAACGATGATACTTGGTTGGCCGCTCGCCCCTACGGACTCCGGTTGTATATGAGCCACTACGATCACGGCGCTCTGTTTGAAATCCAAAAGCGCTCCGTCTCCACCCCACCCTCTGCCATTGGCTCCAATCAAATTCTTAACCCTCCCCCCACGTCTACTGTCCGTCTTCCGCCCCCATCTACTCCTCTCGATGCCTCTTCCACCTTGGCTACTACCACACTCTCTGCAAGTCTTAACTCCCTCCCCGCTCCTCGCATGCAGCCGCACCCTCTCCTCCCCTCTAGCCCCTACTTCAAACTCCTAAATGCCTCCTATTCCTCTCTCAATGCCTCCCACCCCAACCTCACCCACTCCTGCTGGTTATGCCTTTCCCCTAGCCTCCCCCTTTACGATCCACTTGCAATCCCCTCACCACTTTTCAACTCCTCTACAGAAGATTCCCCTTCTTCCTGCAATTGGAATCAGTCCACCCATGTCCCGCTCACTCTCACGCACATCTCCTCCAAAGGTCTATGCGTCCACCCCCGCTCTACCCACACTCCTAAGCTTACCGCTTGCTCCAACTATACCTCCCCTGAGGTCTCCGCCAAATACTTAGTCCCCTTAAATACTACTCAATGGCTTTGCTCTTCTACTGGACTTACCCCGTGCCTATCTGTCGCCACTCTCAACATGACTAACGAAACGTGTGTCCTCATCCTCCTTACGCCTCGAGTCATCTATCACACCCCAAGACATTTCTTTGAAGCCTTCGATCACACTCAAGAAGCCATCTACCTCCACAAACGCGAACCTATCACTGCTGTACTCACTGTCACTTCCCTCCTGGCTGTAGCTGGGGCCGCCACTGGTGTCACAGCCCTATCCACACAGGCCTCCGCCCTCCAAAACCTCAGACAAGCAGTTGACACTGACATTATCTACCTCAGAGATGCAGTCAAATATCTTAGAGACTCTCTCAATTCCCTTTCTGAAGTTGTTCTGCAGAACCGCCGAGGCCTCGACCTCCTCCTCCTTAAAGAAGGTGGCCTATGTGCAGCTCTAGGAGAAGAATGCTGCGCCTATGCCAACTACACTGGCTTAGTAGACTCCAGCCTAAAAGAACTTGAAAAAGGCCTCAACCAACGCCGACTCGAGCGAGCCCAGGCTGCCAGCTCCTGGGGTTTCCTGCAGCCCCTCCTCCCCTACCTCTTGCCTCTAATAACCCCAGTCTTGCTCCTCGTCCTAGGTCTCACCGTTGGTCCCTGGGCCGTTCGACGAATCATTCGCCTTGCCAAAGATCAAGCTAACAGCGTATTTTCTTCCTTTGTCCAGATCCATTACCAACGTCTCGCTACTACTGATCCCACTTCCCTCCCTCACCCACGTCCTCGCCCCTCTCCCCACCATACATCCTGCCTGTAAGGCTACCTGCTGTGAGACTCCCTGCCTCTAGCCACTGGCACGGGTTTGCTTCCCTCGGCGTAAAGGGTCTGGGTGCACCCTCCGCCCCCCTTTATTGCTATATATCCGGGATGTCTTCGCAGTTAAGTTAGCCACAGCGCAGGCCACCCCTAAAAGCGTGCGCAACATTAAGCCAAACATCTCGTCTAACACCAGCACACGCCGACCCTAAGGGCTATGCATGCATCCTGATCAAATGCTATGTCACTTGCCTAAGGCCGGTCAATTCTGCCCCCTTACCCCTCGCCCTCCTCAGCCTGATACTCTATTTTCTTTTACTTTTCTTTAAAAAACAGAAGGAGCAATTGTTGTAGCCTCCCTCCACCCCTTCCCCCAGCCTTTGTTATCTTCTTCTTCCGCCGTTGCTGTCCTTCCCGCCAGTCCCGCCCACGTCGCCAACATATAATCTGCCTTCTTCCTTAGCCACTGCTTACCTCATAGCCGCCTGCCCAGTTCCGCCTATCCATTATCACCCCGTAACCAACCCACCCTAGCTCCAACCCCTCCCTCTACCCAACCCTATATAACTAAGTGTACTTCCTCAATAAATTAGACCTGCGCATAAACCTCGTCTCCGTGGTTCATTTCACCTAAGCGCGCGTCCCCCGAGCCTTGAGCCGCCCGCTGCCGCCCCAGTCCGGCCGTGGCGTAGGCCCAACCCCGGCAGCGATCCGCCCGCATGCCAGTGACCCGCCCGCAGCATTGCAGCGGCGGCCAACAGCTATACCCTCGGTTATATTTTCCTATATAGTAAATGCTAGTTTTAGATATAGGAATGTTATCACAAAAACTCAATGAAAGCAGATAGCTGCAAATTCTCTGCACACAATGCTTAGTTCTCTTAAGTAAATCCTTTGTGTCATGTTGTTTCATTTAGGTTTAAACAGTTAGCTGCTATACTCTCGGTTATGCTTTCGTATATAGTAAATGCTAGTTTTAGAGATAGGAATGTTAGCAGAAAAACTGAAGGAAAGAAGATAGCTGCAAAATCTCTGCACACAATGCTTAGTTCTCAGAAATAAATCATATGTTCCATGCTTTTTTCATCTAGGCTTAAAGAGTTACGTGCAATACCCCCGGTTATGCTTTCCTATAGTGTAAATGCTAGTGTTACAGATAGGCATATTAGCACAAAAGCTGAAGGAAAGAAGATAGCTGCAAAATCTCTGCACACAATGCTTAGTTCTCAGAAGTAAATAATATGTGCCATGTTGTTTCATTTAGATTTAAAGAGTTACCTGCTATACCCTCACTTATTCTTCTGATAGAGTAAAAGCAAGTTTTAGAGATAGGAATGTTAACACAAAAACTGAAGGAAAGGATATAGCTGCATAATCTCTGCATACAATGCTTAGTTCTTACAAGAAAATCATATGTACTATGTTGTTTCATTTAGGTTTAAAGAGTTAGCTGCTATACCCTCGGTTATACTTTCCTATATAGTAAATGCTAGTTTTAGATATAGGAATGTTAGCACAAAAACTCAATGAAAGCAGATAGTTGCAAAATCCCTGCACACAATGCTTAGTTCTCTTAAGTAAATCCTTTGTGCCATGTTGTTTAAACAGTTAGCTGCTATACTCTCGGTTATGCTTTCGTATATAGTAAATGCTAGTTTTAGAGATAGGAATGTTAGCACAAAAACTGAAGGAAAGGAGATAGCTGCAAATCTCTGCACACAATGCTTAGTTCTCAGAAGTAAATCATATGTACCATGCTTTTTCATCTTGGTTTAAAGAGTTACTTGCAATACCCCCGGTTATGCTTTCCTATAGTTTAAAGGCTAGTGTTACAGATAGGCATATTAGCACAAAAACTGAAGGAAAGGAGATAGCCGCAAAATCTCTGCACTCAATGCTTAGTTCCCTAAAGTAAAGCACATGTGACATCCTCTTTCAAGTAGGTTTAAAGAGTTAGCTTCCATACCCTAGGTTAGTCTTTCCTATATAGTAAATTCTAGTTTTAGAGATAGGAATGTTACCAAAAAAATTAAGGAAAGAAGAGAGCTGCAAACTCTGCACACAATGCTTAGTTCTCAGAAGTAAATCATGCTCTTTCAGGTAGGTTTAAAGAGTTAGCTGCTTTGCCCCCGGTTATACTTTCCTATAGTGTAAATGCTAGTGTTACAGATAGGCACATTAGCACAAAAACTGAAGGAAAGGAGATAGTCACAAAATCTCTGCACTCAATGCTTAGTTCCCTAGAGTAAAGCACAAGTGACATCCTCTTTCAAGTATTTTTAAAGAGTTAGCTACTATACCCTTGGTTAATCTTTCCTATATAGTAAATGCTAGTTTTAGAGATTGGTATGTTAGCGCAAAAACTGAAGGAACGGAGATAGCTGTGAAATCTCTGCACACTATGCTTAGTTCTCAGAAGTAAATCATATGTACCATGTTGTTCCATTTAGGTTTAAAGAGTTAGCTGCTATACCCTCGGTTATGCTTTCCTACATAGTACATGCAAGTTTTAGAGATAGGAATGTTAGCACAAAAACTCAATGAAAGCAGGTACCTGCAAAATCCCTGCACACAATGCTTAGCTCTTAAGTAAATCCTTTGTGCCATGTTGTTTCATTTAGGGTTAAACAGCTGCTATACTCTCGGTTATGCTTTCGTATATAGTAAATGCTAGTTTTAGAGATAGGAATGTTAGCACAAAAACTGAAGGAAAGGAGATAGCTGCAAATCTCTGCACACAATGCTTAGTTTTCAGAAGTAAATCATATGTACCATGCTTTTTCAGGTAGGTTTAAAGAGTTAGCTGCTATACCCCCGGTTATGCTTTCCTATAGTGTAAATGGTAGTGTTACAGATAGGCATGTTAGCACAAAAACTGAAGGAAAGGTGATAGCCACAAAATCTCTGCACTCAATGCTTAGTTCCATAAAGTAAAGCACATGTGAAATCCTCTTCCAAGTAGGTTTAAATTGTTAGCTACTATACCCTCGGTTATGCTTTCCTATCTAGTAAATGCAAGTTTTAGAGATAGCAATGTTAGCACTAAAAATGAAAGAAAGTAGATAGCTGCAAATCTCTGCACACAATGCTTAGTTCTCAGAAGGAAATCATATGTACAATGTTGTTTCATTTAGGTTTAAAGAGTTAACTGCTATGCCCTCGCTTATGCTTTCCTATATAGTAAATGCTATTTTTAGAGATAGGAATGTTAGCACTAAAACTGAAGGAAAGGAGATAGCTGCAAAATCTCTGCACACAATGCTTAGTTCTCAGAAGTAAATCATATGTGCCATGTTGTATTTTAGGTTTAAAGAGTTAGCTGCTATACCCTCGGTTATGCTTTCTATATAGTAAATGCTAGTTTTAGAGATAGGTATGTTAGCACAAAAACTGAAGGAAATGGTATAGTCGCAAAATCTCTGCAAACAATGCTTACTTCTCAGAAGTAAATCATATGTACCATCGTTTTTCATCTACGTTTAAAGAATTAGCTGCTATACCCCCGGTTATGCTTTCCTATAGTGTAAATTCTAGTGTTACAGATAGGCATATTAGCACAAAAATTGAAGGAAAGGAGATAGCCGCAAAATCTCTGCACTAAATGCTTAGTTCCATAAAGTAAAGCACATGTGACATCCTCTTTCAAGTAGGTTTAAAGAGTTAGCTGCTATACCGCCGGTTATGCTTTCCTGTATAGTAAATGATAGTTTTAGGGATAGGAATGATAGCACAAAAACTTAAGGAAAGGAGATAGCTGCAAAATCTCTGCACACAATGCTTAGTTCTCCAAAGTAAACCATATTTACCATCTTGTTTCATTTAGGTTTAAAGTGCTAGCTGCTATACCCTCGGTTATGCTTTCCTATATAGTAAAGGCTAGTTTTAGGGATAGGAATGTTAGCACAAAAACTGAAGGAACGGAGATAGCTGCAAAATCTCTGCACACAATGCTTATTTCTCAGAAGTAAATCATATGTATCATGTTTTTTCATTTAGGTTTAAAGAGTTAGCTGCTATACCCTCAGTAATGCTTTCCTATATTGTAAATGCTAGTTTTAGAGATAGGAATTTTAGCCCAAAAACTGAAGGAAAGGAGATTGCTGCAATATTTCTGCACACAATGCTTAGTTCTCAAAAGGAAATCATATGTACCATGTTGTTTCATTTAGGTTTAAAGAGTTAGCTGCTATACCCTCGGTTATGCTTTCCTATATATTAAATCCTAGTTTTATAGATAGGAATGTTAGCACAAACTTGAAGGAAAGGAGATAGCTGCAAAATCTGTGCACACCATGCTTATTTCTCAGAAGTAAACCATATGTACCACCTTTTTTCATTTAGGTAAAGAGGTAGCTGCTATACCCTCGTTTATGCTTTCCTATTTGTAAATAGTGGTTTTAGAGATAGGAATGTTAGCACAAAAACTGAAGGAAAGGAGATAGCTGCAAAATCTCTGCACACAATGCTTAGTTCTTGGAAGTAAATCATATGTACCATTCTTTTTCAACTAGATTTAAAGAGTTAGCTGCTATACCCCCGGTTATGCTTTCCTATAGTGTAAGTGCTGGTGTGACATATCGGCATATTAGCACAAAAACTGAAGGAAAGGAGATAGCCGCAAAATCTCTGCACTCAATGCTTAGTTTCATAAAGTAAAGCACATGTGACATCCTCTTTCAAGTAGGTTTAAAGAGTTAGCTGCTATACCCTATGTTAATCTTTCCTATATAGTAAATGCTAGTTTTAGAGATAGGAATGTTAGCACAAAAACTGAAGAAAAGGAGATAGCTGCAAAGTCTCTGCACACAATGCTTAGTTCTCATAAATAAATCATATGTACCATGTTGTTCATTTAGGTTTAAAGAATTAGGTGCTATACCCTCGGTTATGCTTTCCTATATAGTAAATGCAAGGTTTAGAGATAGGAATGTTAGCACAAACACTGGTGGAAAGGAGATAGTTGCACAATCTCTGCACACAATGCTTAGTTCTCTGAAATAAACCGTATGTGCGGTCACCCCTCGGGCTGAAGTGTGGTTTGCTGGCCTGGCGAGGGGCGGCTTCCATGGTAGGCCTTTTCCAAACTGCTGCCCCCATAATAGGGTGGTTTGTCTGGCCCACCGCCACCCCTGAAGGAAGTTCAGCATGGGCGCAGAGTGCCCTCGGGTCTCCCCTTCTCGGCAGTCATGCTTCCACGGCCGCCCCTCCTCCCAGATGGCGCCACTCGATGATTTGTCGGGTGGCACCCTTCTTCTTCTTTCTCCCTGCGCAGGCGCAGGGCGGAAAAATCCAGTCTGCCCTTTTCCCTCCCCCCGACAGCAGCAACAGCCAGGCGTGGGCAGGAAACTCAATTCTGCCCTCTACCCCAGCAACAGCAGCCACCAATCATTAAACCCTGCCACTTCCCCCAGCAACAGCAACAGCCAATCCCTAATCACCACCCCTCCCCCGTCCAGTACCTCCCACTGACCTTTCTCCGGCAACCAATCAGAACAGGGTATGGCTTCGACCAATCAGCCTTCCCCAGCCCCTATAAAACTGTTGCCTCTCTCTCAATAAAGTGGACTTGCATGTTTACCTCGTCTCCGCAGTAGTTCTTCTGCTGTGCGCCCTCCAGTCCTGAGAGCACCCGACAAGGGCCTGGCGTCCCTTGTCCCCAGTTCATCGCCTGCTTCTCCGGGTGACCCCCTCGTCGCCGGCTTCGCCGGGCAACCCCGTCAGCTGAACTGCGCAACCCCTGTGAGACCGACCCCTCGTCTGCTGCCGGACCGACCCCTCGTCCCAAGTGGGACCGACCCCTCATCCGCAGCGAGACCCCACCTCTACCGATCTAGCAAGCCGTCACAGCTGGCGCCCAACGTGGGGCAAGGCAACTCCACCATAGCCTCACTCCATAACCTGGCGGCCCCCCCCTCCTCTCTTCTCACCGTGGGACTTCTCTCATGCAACATTGCTGCTACCTGAGCCTTGGCTTCCTCATATGATCCACGGTGGTCTGGGAGAATTGCTGGATGGCTTTCTCCTTCCATGTCGGGGGCTTATACCGACCAGCTTTGATTAAGAGGAGCCTTGGATTTCTCGGGAGCGCACGCTTGCATGTCTGAAGTAACCCTACCACAGCCCTACGCCCTCCTCTCTTCTCACCCCTATCTTTTCACTCTGCATTGCTGCTCCTGAACCTTGGTGACCTCATACTATCCACGGCAGTCTGGGAGAATCGCTGGATGGCTTTCTCCTTCCATGTCAGGGGCTTATACCGACCTGCTATGACTAAGAGGCGCCAATAAAACTCTCAGGAGCGCGTGCTTGAGCACCTCCACCCCTGCCTTCACCTCTGTCTCCTCCCCTCCGCGCTTGCTCCCCTTTGCCTTGCTCCACTGCTCTTCGTTCTGCCTTCCCCTCGTCGGGGCCTTCCTTTGGCCCGTGACCACCGTCGGAGTCCCATCGGCTCCGACCCCTCGTCTCACTGCGCACTTCGGCTCCCATCGCCATGCTCTCAAGATAAGGGCCCCTTTTCTTATTGGCTCCAAAAGGCCATTAGCAATGGATAACATCCTTTCTGCTAAGCAAGCCCCGCAAGTTCGGGCCCTCGCCAGTCTCCTAGACACTCACCGGTGTAAGATCTCTTTGAAACAGCTCCAAGTATATTGGGACCTTCTTCTCCCCTTTAATCCGTGGCTTACCACATGTCAGCTCTGGGACCCGGATACCTACACTTGCCTTATAGATAGGGTCACTTCTGCTGTGGAGCAGGAAGGTAAAAGATTCCCTCCTGGCTTATTACCAGGGCTTTTTACCATCTGCTCCTGCCTTCAAGGCGCCCCTACCATAGACTCCCCCTGGCCGCGCCACCACCGCCGCTGCTGTGATTGTCAGGACGGCGACTTTAACCGGGATCCTGATCAGGATCCTGATGCTGGCTCCGACTCCGACTCTGAGTTGCTTGTCGAGGGCCTTAATAACGTGCTCGAAGATTGTCCCCCTAAACAGTGTAATCTTGCAGCGCCGAGGGCCGGTGAAGATGGCGAACCTCCGCCTTCTTCGCCATCCGAAAAGGGGAGGCACTCTCAAGATGGCGGACTTCTGCCTTCTTCCTTGCTCAAAAAGGGGAGGTCCCTTTACCCCTCCCTCCCCCCGACGACTTCCTGCCTGGGTGGGCCAGAAGCTCCCTCCCCACCATCTTACCCCTCCGTGCAGGGCGGCCCGTGGCCATCTTGTGGCACTGTTTGGGCACCAGAAGCTTCCGCCCCGCCATTTTCTCAAAGCGGTCCGTGGCCATCTTGTAGCCCACGACAGTTTTGTGGCCCGCCGCCATTTTGTAGTACCACTGGGGATGGCCCGCAGCCATTTTTAACACTGTATGGGCAATGGCTCCTCTCACGCCCTCCGCGCCAGCGACCCCCCCGGCTCCGCCTCCCCCGGGCAGCCCCCTCCATCCGATCCGTGGCAAGCTGCCGCACGCGCAGCCCCCTGTAGCCTATTCTTGGACCCATATTCCTCCCCCACCGGGGCACCTCCTACTACCTCCCTGCCGCCGCCTACCACCCGCTTTCCCCTTAACGTAACTCCCACCCCTCAGCGTTCCTTTCTTTGGTACCCACATGATGTGGAAAGTGTTAAACAGCTCCGCAAGGCCGTTAAGGAGGACGAGTTAGGCAGCCCTTATGCTCAGCATTTGTTAGAGGAGATGTCCACCCTTCTGTGCATCCCCCTCGATTGGCTCCAACTGGCCCATGCCATCCTCACGCCTGGCCAGTTTATAAATTGGCATGCCCATTTTCATGCCAAGGCTGAAAAGCAGTTTGCAGCCAACGTCGCAATGGGTGTAAATCACCCACCAGAAGCCTTCACCGGCACCGGTCAGTTTAGCCAGGCTGCGGCCTACTACCGTGCTCCAGCTGGCTTCTGGCTTCAGATTCACGAGGTCACCCTATGGGCCTTTCACGCCTGCACTGCCAGTAGTGCTGACAAGTTCACTAAGCTCACACAGACCAAGGATGAGGACTTTTCTACCTAAGTTTCCAGAGTCCTCCAGGCGTGTGAGCACAGGGTCCACGATGAACAGGCTCAGTGTGCCCTCGCCCATGAAATTATCCTCAAAGGGGCCAGCCCCATTTGTCAACAGGCGATCGCTCCCATGAGGGAAAAGGCGATAGATGATTGGGTAATTGCCTGTAACGGTCTTGACCAACAGGCTGCTTCTTTCGCCAAGGCTGTCACAACAGCCATGGCACTTAACTCCTCTTGTTTCAAATGTGGCGAGCCAGGACATTTCGCCCGTGAATGCCCAGCAGTCTCTGCGCCGCCGGGCCCTCCTGTTCCTCCCCCCCCATCGCCCCGACGGGGCCCTTCTACCCCCTGCCCCTCTGCGGCCGGGGGTACCATTGGGCTCGCGACTGCCGTATGCAGCCTCCCCTGCAGCGGCAGCAGCAGCAGCCATCTTTAAACTCCAGGAGGGGCAGGCCTCAGCCCCACCCCAAAGAGGCTCCCTGTCCCAACCTTCCAAAGCCCTGATGTGGACAGTCCCCATCACGTCCAAAAGGCCTACCATGAGGTTTAAGATTCACCACCGCTGGTACTCTGGGACCCTCGACTCGGGTGCAGAGGTCTATTGTTTCCCTGCTCATTTCGCCGCCCAGTGGTCTGTTCAAGAAGGCCCTTCCATCCAAGGGGCCACTGGCTCCTCTACCTTCCTTCGTGCCAGTCACCCTATTGCCTGGGAGGATGGTGAGGGACGTGTGGGCACATTCCGGCCCCTCTTCCTTAGCACCCTTGATACTATACTTTGGGGGCGAGATGTCCTGGAGGAGTGCAGTGTTCAGTTAACCACTCAGCCCCCCCAATAGTTTGCGCCACTGCTCAATTAACACCTCCCACACCCACTCCTCTGCGGTGGGATACAGAGGAGCCTATTTGGGTGGAGCAGTGGCCCTTGCCATCCCACAAACTCCAAGCTCTTCATGAGCTGGTTCGAGAGCAGTTTGAATCTGGACATATAGAACCGTCCACCAGTCCCTACAACTCGCCCGTTTTTATCATTAAAAAGAAGACCACTGGCAAATACTGTCTCCTACATGATTTGAGGGAGATTAATAAGCATATCCTCCCCATGGGAACTCCCCAACTGGGACTCCCTCACCCAGTGGCCATTCCTAAACACTTTTTTGTGGCCACTCTAGATATAAAGGACTGCTTTTTTTCCATTCTGCTTCACCAAAAGGACCGCCCACGCTTTGCCTTTACCGTTCCTGTCCCCAACCATCGAGGGGCAGCCGATAGGTATCAGTGGAAAGTCCTTCCACAAGGCATGCGCAATAGCCTGGCCATCTGCCAGCTATATGTGAACGCGGCAGTCGCCCCCTTGCGAGATCTGGGCTACCTCATCCACTATATGGATGATGTCCTGGTCGCATGTGAGACCCATGAGAAGCTGAATGTCCTCTCTCAGCTTCGGCATAATCTGTCCGCCATTGGCTTAACAATCCAGAATGACAAGTCAAATTTGAACCCCCCTTAACCTTCCTGGGGTTCCATATCTCCCAGCATGTAACCCCAATGGCTGTATGATTAAATGTGCCAGACCGAGTCACCCTCACAGAGCTCCAGCAGCTCTATGGAAATATCAATTGGGTCCGTCCTGCTCTGTCTGTTACAACGGCACAGCTCCAGCCATTATTTGCTCTCTTACAAACCAGTCATAAACCCCCCTCTGCCGTGTCCGCAAAGATAGCCATCACACCAGAAGCTTGAGCCGCCATTGCTGCTGTAGATAAGGCCCTTAATAACTGCTGCCTCCAGCGGTTTGATCCCCAGCGGCCTCTCCAGGCATTGGTCCTCCCCACCAAGGGAACGCCCACCAGAGTTCTTTGGCAGGATGGGCCCCTCCTCTGGCTCCATCCTTCTAAGAGCAAGATGCAGAAGATCTGCCCCGCAGTGAGGCTATGGATCGCTCTCACGGCTGATTTAGTGCAGCTGTCCATCCATATGTTTGAAACTCAGCCTGCTGTAATTGTTTGGCCACTCAATGCAAAAGAAACCACCTCCCTCATTAGGGATAATGAGCAAATGCAGGTGCTGTGTGAGGGATTTTCAGGCGATTTCGATTGCCATTTCTCTAGTCACTGCCTACTCCAAGGCGTGTCCCAACTCCCCTTCTGAAGTCCTTTATTCCCCTTCCCATCTTCCTCCCCCTTTCCAAGGTCCGTCACTATTTTCACGGATGCGCCTAGAACTAAATACTCCATGGTCGTGTACCTGGACAGAGTCGCAGAGCCGAAAGTCTTTACACATCTTAACCTACACTCCGTCCAGACGGGAGAGCTTTTGGCTATTGTAGAAGCATTTCACACCTTCCCCTGTGAACCTGTTAACATATTTATGAATAGCCTCTATTCTCTGCAAGTCTGCAGGGTCTTGGCATTAGCTACATTCTTCCCGACCTCCTCTCCTATTGATAAGGCACTAGATGCCCTTAAGACCCTTCTTGAAAAACGCATGGCACCCTGGTATATTGCTCATATCCGGAGCCACTCCAGGTTGCCTGGCCCCCTAGCGGCAGGCAACAACACCGCGGATCAGACGGTCTCCGCCGTTGCCCTTGATACTAATGGAGATGCTATTAATCAGGCTAAGTCTTTACATTCGAGGTTTCACTTTTCTGCTGCCTCACTACATCACCTTTTGCCTGAGTTGCCAATTGAGACTTGTAAGCACCTAGTGTGGACATGCAAAACCTGTGCCCCCTTCCTGCCTCTGGGACCTCTGCAACTGCAGGGGGTGAATCCCCACGGCCTTAGGCCTAATTCCAGGTGGCAGATGGATGTCACGCATGTCCTGTCCTTTGGATGCCTTAAGTTCTTGCACGTTATAATTGACACCTTCTCCCACATGTGCTATGCAGTCCCCTTGCCTGGGGACCGCATTAAGGCCCTTCGGCAAGGGATTCTCTTCATGGGGGTCCCCTGAGACCTAAAGATGGATAACAGCCCTGCTTATCGCAGTGAGTCCTTTGTGAGGTTCCTTCAGCTCTACCAAATCGCCCACCATTTTGGTATCCCATATAACCCGCAAGGACAGGCCCTTGTGGAGAGCTCCCATCGCCATCTGAAACAACAAATTGAAAAACAGAGGGAAATCCTCCCTCATGCTCCTCCTGGAGACATCATCACCGCTGTCCTAATCCATCTAAATCTCATGACCGTTGATAAGGATGGTCTCTCGGCAGTCCATAGGCATTGGGGCCCCTTGTACCACCCCACACAGGCCCCCCTGGTCCTTTGGAAGGTCCCTCAAACAGGTCAGTGGCGTGGCCCATGCCCCCTCCTTACCCAGGGCCGAGGTTTCGCTTGTGTCTTCCCGCAGGATGCCGCTCAGCCAATCTGGGTCCCTGGGAGATGCGTCAAACCCGCCACCTCAGCAGCAGATGTCCCGCAGGGAACGGCGCCAGATGCGAGTGATCCAGCACCAACTGAGCCAGCTCACCCTCCACCCCAAGAGACAACCATCCAACCCTGAAGTCCGTTCGCTGCTCGTACTCTACCATCAGTGCAGACGCCGTAACCCTCGCCATGCTGGCGAGCCAATTAACATAGTCTCTCTCCTTCTCCTTATGCTCTCCCTCGCCACCTCTGGCCAAGCTAACCCCTCTCACCAGCCCTTCAATTGGACACTCGCTCTCTGGCAACAAGAAAGAGTTCTCGCCTATAATATCACCTCAGATGCCCCGTCCTTCACTGCACGTGTGTGTACTCTCACTAATCAGCAGAGCTGCTGGGGGTCTAAGCAACAATATGGCCCCTACAACCACCTTATATCGGGCTTTTACATTTGCCCTTCCTCTGCTCGAGGCTGCCACGATCCTGCACAATATTATTGCCCCTCCTGGGGCTGTGTAACCATGGCAAACGGCTGGAGAGGTGCTCCAAACCGGGACCCCTATCTCTCCTTCCGCATTGCAAATACTTCCCAGTGGAACATAATCATCCTCACTGTTAAAGACCCTACTAACACTGCCTGGCTGCATGGCCTTACATATGGCATCCGGCTTTACATGTCAAGCTATGATTATGGCGCCTTCTTCATAATAAAAGAAATTGCCTACTCCCACCCCTTCAGTTGCAGTTGGTCCCAACGCAATCATCAACCCTCCCTCTCCTCCTTCTGCTGCGCTGAGGCCACTCATCAATCCTCCTTCTCCTCCTCCACCATCGACCATTCCCTCCTACATAACCTCCAGCAGTCAATCCTCTAATCCCGTCCATACCCCTCCTACCCCTCTACCCCCACTACAGATCCATAACCTGCTTCTGTCTCTAGTCCAAGCTACCTTTCGTACACTTAACTCCTCTAATTCTAACCTTACCATTAGCTGCTGGCTATGCCTCTCCCCCTCACTTCCGCTCTACGAGGCCATAGCCACCAATGCCTCTTACCAATCTTCTGATAGCAGCAATCCCGCCTCTTGTAATTGGAACCAAACGAAGGTAGGACTGACAATCCAATCTGTCTCTCAAAGCGGGCTTTGCATCACCAGAATCGGAGGCGCTGTTCACCCCTCCATGAAGACTCTTTGCAACCTTACAGTCACTCCTAACGTAACCTCAAAATTTCTTTTACCCCCCAATAATACAAGATGGCTGTGTTCCTCCACAGGTCACACCCCGTGTCTTAATGTCGGCACCCTCAACTCCATCAATGAAACCTGCGTGCTCGCAATCATACTCCCCCGGGTTTTTTATCATACAAATGACCAATTCTTTGATTCCTGGCAGCACTATCTCCTTCCAGACCATGTGCAGAAAAGAGAAATCATTACCGCCATTACTATCGCCTCTCTTCTAGGTCTTGTAGGAGCTGGCACTGGAATTGCAGCCTTAACCACTCACAGCACCGCTTTCTCGTCTCTCAGGGCAGCAGTCGACGAGGATGTCGCCCGCCTCGAAACATCCGTCTGTCACCTAGAAAAATTGCTTAACTCCCTATCCGAAGTGGTTCTTCAAAATCGTAGGGGGTTAGACCTTCTCCTCAAAGAGGGAGGCCTCTGTGCTGCTCTCGGCGAGGAGTGCTGTTTCTATGCTAACTACTCTGGTCTCATTCAGGACAATCGCCTGGAAAAGCGAAAAAGGGAGAGAGAATCCCAAGGAGGCTTCTCCTGGGGATTCAATGGCATCCTCCCCTACATCCTCCCCTTCGTAGGCCCCCTGATTATTGTCCTCTTCGCACTGGCAGTCGGACCATGGGCTATTAGATGGATTGTCCAACTCGCCAAGGATCAGGCTAATGCAATTTTTAGCACATATGTACAGGTCGGCTATCAGCGACTCACCACTGCCGAGGACACCCCCCCCACTTCATCTTCTCAACCTCCTCCTACCCGACCTCTTCCTGCTCACTCTTCCCGCAGGTGCCCCAAGTCTTCTGTAACCGCGGCCCCCCATGCCGCCATCACTCTCAAGCAGCTCGAGCCCTGCTAAATGGCCCGCAACCCGCTTTCCCCGGCCCGCGGCCTGCTTTCTAGCATCTAATAACATTTCTGCTTTTGCCTCCCCATACTTCTGTGGAGCTTCCTCCTGTCTCGACCTCACTCCTCTTCTCAGCCATCCAAAGCGTCCCTTCTCATTCTCCGCCCCCCTCCTTTTTTTTGCTTGAACCCCCATTGTATTGCAGATTAGGCCGACTCCTGTCGGTCCGCCCCGTTAACATCAGCCTCTCTCATGCCCGTGGAGACTTTGGCCTTCCTGTTTTCCTCGCCTACGTCTCCACCACTCCCAACGCTGCCGCCACCACCGCCGCTGGTGCCCTGACGCGACTTGTCCTCACAGCTGCGATGTTCCAGACCATCACACAGTCTGCCTCTGCCGCTCTTCGTCGCCAAGGAGAGATCAACTACCTGTAGGGTGCTGTCATTCTAGACTTTTAACAGCAGATGGACCTTATAGCCGCCGACATCAACGAGAATTGGACATTGGCCACCCTTGTTTGCAACAGCAAGATACCGCCCCCCTAATTGTACATTTGTATCCCCATCATAACCACCTCCCCATTCAGCCCGCTTCCCTCATTTGCTTACTGCCCTTGGGCCTCGGCTGCTTATTACTGCTGCCATCCTGGCCCTTATTTGAAAAGAAGGGGGAAAACACACAATGAAGGAAAGGAGATTGCTGCACAATCTTGGCACACAATGCTGAGTTCTCAGAAGTAAACCATATGTACCATGTTGTTTCATTTAGGTTTAAAGAGTTAGCTGCTATACCTCCGGTTATGCTTTCCTATAGTGTAAATGCTAGTGATACAGATAGGCATATTAGCACAAAAACTGAAGGAAAGGAGATAGCCACAAAATCTCTGCACTCAATGCTTAGTTCCCTAAAGTAAAGCACATGTGACATCATCTTTCAAGTAGGTTTAAGAAGTTAGCTGCTATACCCTAGGTTAGTCTTTCCTATATAATAAATGCTAGTTTTAGATATAGGAATGTTAGCACAAAAACTGAAGGAAAAGAGATAGCTGCAAATTCTCTGCACAAAATGCTTAGTTCTCAGAAGTAAATCATATGTACCACGTTGTTTCATTTAGGTTTAAAGAGTTAGCTGCTATACCCTCGGTTATGCTTTCCTATATAGTAAATGAAAGTTTTAGAGATAGGAATGTTAGCACACAAACGGAAGGAAAGGAGATAGGTGCAAAATCTCTGCACACAATGCTTACTTTTCAGAAGTAAATCATATGTACCATGCTTTTTCAGGTAGGTTTAAAGAGTTAGCTGCTATACCCCCAGTTATTCTTTCCTATACTTTAAATGCTAGTGTTACAGATAGGCATATTAGCACAAAAACTGAAGTAAAGGAGATAGCCGCAAAATCTCTGCACTCAATGCTTAGTTCCCTAAATTAAAGCACATGTGACATCCTCTTTCAAGTAGGTTTAAAGAGTTAGCTGCTATACCCTAGGTTAGGCTTTCCTGTATAGTAAATGCTAGTTTTAGAGATAGGAATGTTAGCACAAAAACTGAAGGAAAAGAGATAGCTGCAAAATCCCTGCACACAATGCTTTGTTCTCAGAAGAAATCCTATGTACCATGTTGTTTCATTTAGGTTTAAAGACTTAGCTGCTATACCCTCAGTTATGCTTTCCTATATAGTAAATGCTAGTTTTAGAGATAGGTATGTTAGCACAATAACTGAAGGAAAGGAGATAGCCACAAAATCTCTGCACGAAATGCTTACTAATCATAAGTAAATAAAATGTACCATGGTTATTCATCTACGTTTAAAGAATTAGCTGCTATACACCCGGTTATGCTTTCCTATAGTGTAAATTCTAGTGTTACAGATAGGCATATTAGCACAAAAATTGAAGGAAAGGAGATACCTACAAAATCTCTGCAATAAATGCTAGTTCCACAAAGTAAAGCACATGTGACATCATCTTTAAAGTAGGTTTAAAGAGTTAGCTGCTATACCCTACGTTATGCTTTCCTATATAGTAAAGTATAGTTTTAGAGATAGGAATGATACCACAAAAACTGAAGGAAAGGAGATAGCTGAAAAATCTCTGCACACAATGCTTAGTTTTCAGAAGTAAATCATATGTACCATGCTTTTTCAGGTAGGTTTAAAGAGTTAGCTGCTATACCCCCGGTTATTCTTTCCTATACTTTAAATGCTAGTGTTACAGATAGGCATATTAGCACAAAAACTGAAGGAAATGAGGTAGCCGCAAAATCTCTGCACTCAATGCTTAGTTCCCTAAATTAAAGCACATGTGACATCCTCTTTCAAGTAGGTTTAAAGAGTTAGCTGCTATAACCTAGGTTAGGCTTTCCTACATAGTAAATGCTATTTTAGAGATAGGAATGTTAGAACAAAAACTGAAGGAAAGGAGATAGCTGCAAAATCTCTGCACACAATGCTTAGTTCTCAGAAGTCAATTATATGTCCCATGTTGTTTCATTTAGGTTTAAACAGTTAGCCTGCTATACCCTCAGTTATGCTTTCGTATATAGTAAATGCTAGTTTTAGAGATATGAATGTTAGCACAAAAATTGAAGATAAGGAGATAGCTGCAAAATCTCTGCACACAATGCTTAATTCTCAGAAGTAAATCATATGTACCATGTTTTTTAGGTAGGTTTAAAGAGTTCGCTGCTATACCCCTGGTTATGCTTTCCTATAGTGTAAATGCTAGTTTTAGAGATAGGCATATTAGCACAAAAACTGAAGGAAAGGAGATAGCCACAAAATCTCTGCACTCAATGCTTAGTTCCCTAAAGTAAAGCACATGTGACATCCTCTTTCAAGTAGGTTTAAAGAGTTAGCTGCTATACCCTCGGTTATGCTTTCCTATATAGTAAATGCTGTTTTAGAGGTAGGAATGTTACCACAAAAACTGAAGGAAAGGAGATAGCTGCAAAATCTCTGTACACAATGCTTAGTTCTCAGAAGTAAATCACATGTGCCATGTTGTTTCATTTAGGTATTAAGAGTTAGCTGCTATACACTCGGTTATGCTTTCGTATATAGTAAATGCTAGTTTTAGATATATGAATGTTAGCACAAAAACTGAAGATAAGAAGATAGCTGCAAAATCTCTGCACACAATGCTTAATTCTCAGAAGTAAATCATATGTACCATGCTTTTTCAGGTAGGTTTAAAGAGTTCGCTGTTATACCCCTGGTTATGCTTTCCTATAGTGTAAAGGCTAGTTTTAGTGATAGGCATATTAGCACAAAAACTGAAGGAAAGGAGATAGCCACAAAATCTCTGCACTCAATGCTTAGTTCCCTAAAGTAAAGCACATGTGACATCCTCTTTCAAGAAGGTTTAAAGAGTTAGCTGCTATACCCTCGGTTATGCTTTCCTATATAGTAAATGCTGTTTTAGAGGTAGGAATGATACCACAAAAACTGAAGGAAAAGAGATAGCTGCAAAATCTCAGCACACAATGCTTAGTTCTCAGAAGTAAATCATATGTGCCTTGTTGTTTCATTTAGGTTTAAAGAGTTAGCTGCTATACCCTCGGTTATTGTTTCCTATATAGTAAATGCTGGTTCTAGAGATAGGTATGTAAGCACAGAAACTGAAGGAAAGGAGAGAGCTGCAAAATCTCAGCACACAATGCTGAGTTCTCAGAAGTAAATCATATGTACCATGCTTTTCAGGTAGGTCTAAAGAGTTAGCTGCTACACCCGCGGTTATGCTTTCCTATAGTGTAAATGCTAGTTTTAGAGATAGGAATGTTAGCACAAAAACTGAAGGAAAAGGGATAGCTGCAAAATCTCTGCACACAATGCTTAGTTCTCAGAAGTAAATCATATATGCCATGTTTCATTTAGGTTTAAAGAGTTAGCTGCTATACCCTTGGTTATGCTTTCGTATATAGTAAATGCTGGTTTTCGAGAGAGGTATGTTAGCAAAAAAACTGAAGGAAAGGAAATAGCTGCAAAATCTCTGCACACAATGCTTAGTTCTCAGAAGTAAATCATATGTACCATGCTTTTTCAGGTAGGTTTAAAGACTTAGCTGCTATACCCCCGGTTATGCTTTCCTATAGTGTAAATGCTAGTTTTAGAGATAGGCATATTAGCACAAAAGCTGAAGGAAAGGAGATAGCCACAAAATCTCTGTACTCAATGCTTAGTTCCCTAAAGTAAAGCACATGTGACATCCTCTTTCAAGTAGATTTAAAGAGTTTGAGCTATGCGGCGGCTTGCTCGGTCGGTAGAGGTGGGGTCTGGCTGCGGACGAAGGGTCGGTCCAGCTCAGGACGAGGGGTCGGTCCCGCTTGGGATGAGGGATCAGTCCCGCTTGGGACGAGGGGTCGGTCCGGCAGCAGACGAGGGGTCGGTCTCACAGGGGTTGCGTGGTTAGGCTGATGGGGTTGCTCGGCAAAGCTGGTGACGAAGGGGTCGCCCGGAGAAGCAGCCGATGAACTGGGGACAAGGGAGGCCAGGCCCTTGTCGGGGGCTCTCAGGACTGGAGGGTGCACGGCAGAAGAACTACCGGGGAGACGAGGTAAACACGCAGGTCCACTTTATTGAGGGAGAGGCAACAGTTTTATAGGGGATGGAGAAGGCTGATTGGTCGAAGCCACGCCCTGTTCTGATTGGTTGCCGGCAAAATGTCAGTGTGCGGTACTGGACGGGGGAGGGGTGGTGGTTAGGGATTGGCTGTTGCTGTTGCTGGGGGAAGGGGCAGGGTTTAGGGATTGGTGGCTGCTGTTGCTGGGGTAGAGGGCAGACTTGAGTTTCCTGCCCACGCCTGGCTGTTGCTGCTGTCGGGAGGAGGGAAAAGGGCAGACTGGATTTTTCTACCCATGCCTGGCTGTTGCTGCTGTTGGGGGAGGGGAAAAGGGCTCTCTGGAATTTTCCATCCTGCGCCTGCACAGGGAGAAAGAAGAAGGGTGCCGCCCCACAAGGCATCGTGTGGCACCATCCGGGAGGAGGGGCGGCTGCGGAAGCATGGCTGCCGAGAAGGGGAGACCCGAGGGCACTCTGTGCCCATGCCGAGCTCCCTTCATGGGTGGCGGTGAGCCAACCAGCCACCCTATTATGGGGGCAGTGGCTTGGCCTGCCTTGGCTGCTCCCCACCAGGCCAGCAAACCACACTTCAGCCCGAGGGGTGACCACACTGCTATACCCTCGGTTATGCTTTCCTATATGGTAAATGCCAGTTTTAGAGATAGGAATGTTAGCAAAAAAACTGAAGGAAAGGAGAAAGCTGCAAAATCTCTGCACACAATGCTGAGGTCTGAGAAGGAAATCATATGTGCCATGTTGTTTCATTTAGGTTTAAAGAGTTACCTGCTATACCCTCAGTTATGCTTTCCTATGTAGTAAATGCTGGTTTTAGAGATAGGTATGTTAGCACAAAAACTGAAGGAAAGGAGATAGCTGCAAAATCTCTGCACACAATGCTTAGTTCTCAGAAGTAAATCATATGACCATGCTTTTTCAGGTAGGTAAAGAGTTAGCTGTTATACCCCCGGTTATGCTTTCCTATAGTATAAATGCTAGTTTTAGAGATAGGAATATTAGCACAAAACCTGAAGGAAAGGAGATAGCCACAAAATCTCTGCACTCAATGCTTAGTCCCCTAAGTAAAGCACATGTGACATCCTCTTTCAAGTAGGTTTAAAGAGTTAGCTGCTATACCCTTGGTTATGTTTTCCTATATGGTAAATGCTCGTATTAGATATAGGAATGTTAGCACAAAAACGGAAGGAAAGGAGATAGCTAGAAAATCTCTGCACACAATGCTTTGTTCTCAGAAGTAAATTATATGCACCATGTTGTTTCACTTAGGTTTAAAGCGTTAGCTGCTTTACCCACAGTTATGCTTTCGTATATAGTAAATTCTAGGTTTAGAGATAGGAATGTTAGCACAAAAACTGAAAGAAAGGAGAGAGCTGCAAAATCTCTGCACACAATGCTTAGTTTTCAGAAGTAAAACATATGTGCCATGTTGTTTCATTTAGGTTTAAAGAGTTAGCTGCTATTCCCTCGGTTATGCTTTCCTATATAGGAAATGCTGGATTTAGAGATAGGAATGTTAGCACAAAAACTGAAGGAAAGGAGATAGCTCCAAAATCTCAGCACACAATGCTGAGTACTCAGAAGTAAATCATACGTACCATGCTTTTGCAGGTTGGTTTAAAGAGTTAGCTACTATACACCCGGTTATGCTTTCCTATTTAGGAAATGCTAGTGTTAGAGATAGGAATGTTAGCACAAAAACTGAAGGAAAGGAGATAGCTGCAAAATCTCTGCACACAACGCTTAGTTCGCAGAAGTAAATCATATGTGACATGTTGTTTCATTTAGGTTTAAAGAGTTAGCTGCTATACCGCCGGTTATGCTTTCCTATAGTGTAAATGGTTGTTTTACAGATAGGAATGTTAGCACAAAAACTGAAGAAAAGGAGATAGCTGAAAAATCTCTGCACACAATGCTTAGTTCTGAGAAGTAAATCATATGTGCCATGTTGTTTCATTTAGGTTTAAAGAGTTAGCTGCTATACCGCCGGTTATGCTTTCCTATAGTGAAAACGGTAGTTTTACAGATAGGAATGTTAGCACAAAAACTGAAGAAAAGGAGATAGCTGAAAAATCTCAGCACACAGTGCTTAGTTCTCAGAAGTAAATCATATATGCCATGTTGTTTCATTTAGTTTTAAAGAGTTAGCTGCTATACCGCCGGTTATGTTTTCCTATAGTGTAAATGGTAGTTTTACAGATATGAATGTTAGCTCAAAAACTGAAGAAAAGGAGGTAGCTGAAAAATCTCTGCACACAATGCTTAGTTCTCAAAAGTAAATCATATGTACCATGTTGTTTCATTTAGGTGTAAAGAGTTAGCTGCTATACTGCCAGTTATGCTTTCCTATAGTGTAAATGGTAGATTTAGAGATAGGAATGTTAGCACAAAAACTGAAAGAAAGGAGATACCCGCAAAATCTCTGCACACAATGCTTAGTTCTCAGAAGTAAATCATGTGTGCCATGTTGTTTCATTTACGTTTAAAGAGTTAGCTGATATACCCTTAGTTATGCTTTCGTATATAGTAAATACTAGTATAAAGATATGAATGTTAGCACAAAATCTGAAGTAAAGGAGATAGCTGCAAAATCTCTGCACACAATGCTTAGTTCTCAGAAGTAAATCATATGTGCAATGTTGTTTCAATTAGGTTTAAAGAGTTAGCTGCTATACCGCCGGTTATGCTTTCCTATAGTGAAATGGTAGTTTTACAGATAGGAATGTTAGCACAAAAACTGAAGAAAAGGAGATAGCTGAACAATCTCTGCACACAATGCTTAGTTCTCAGAAGTAAATCATATGTGCCATGATGTTTCATTTAGGTTTAAAGAGATAGCTGCTATACCGCCGGTTATGCTTTCCTATAGTGTAAATGCTAGTTTTACAGATAAGAATGTGATCACAAAAACTGAAAGAAAGGAGATAGCCGCAAAATCTCTGCACAGAATTCTTAGGTCTCAGAAGTAAATCATATGTGCCATGTTGTTTCATTTAGTTTTAAAGAGTTAGCTGCTATACTGACGGTTATGCTTTTCTATAGTGTAAATGGTAGTTTTACAGATAGGAATGTTAGCACAAAAACTGAAGAAAAGGAGATAGCTGAAAAATCTGTACACACAATGCTTAGTTCTCAGAAGTAAATCATATGTGCCATGTTGTTTCATTTAGGTTTAAAGAGATACCTGCTATACCGCCGGTTATGCTTTCCTATAGTGTAAACGGTAGTTTTACAGATAGGAATGTTAGCACAAAAACTGAAGAAAAGGAGATAGCTGAAAAATCTCTGCACAAAAAGCTTAGTTCTCAGAAGTAAATCATATGTGCCATGTTGTTTCATTTAGGTTTAAAGAGTTAGCTGCTATACCGCCTGTTATGCTTTCCTATAGTGTAAATGCTACTTTTACAGATAAGAATGTTAGCACAAAAAACTGAGAGAAAGGAGAGAGCCGCAAAATCTCTGCACAGAATTCTTAGGTCTCAGAAGTAAATGATATGTGCCATGTTGTTTCATTTAGGTTTAAAGAGTTAGCTGCTATACCGCCGGTTATGCTTTCCTATAGTGTAAATGGTAGTTTTACAGATTGAAATGTTAGCACAAAAACTGAAGAAAAGGAGATAGCTGAAAAATCTCTGTACACAATGCTTAGTTCTCAAAAGTAAATCGTATGTGCCATGTTGTTTCATTTAGGTTTAAAGAGTTAGCTGCTATACCACCGGTTATGCTTTCCTATAGTGTAAATGGTACTTTTACAGATAGGAATGTTAGCACAATAACTGAAGAAAAGGAGATAGCTGAAAAATCTCTGCACACAATGCTTAGTTCTCAGAAGTAAACCATATGTGCCATGTTGTTTCATTTAGGTTTAAAGAGTTAGCTGCTATACCTCCGGCTTTGCTTTCCTATAGTGTAAATGCTAGTTTTATAGATAGGAATGTTAGCACAAAAACTGAAAGAAAGGAGATAGCCGAAAAATCTCTGCACACAATGTTTGGTTCTCAGAAGTAAATCATATGTGCCATGTTGTTTCATTTAGGTTTAAAGAGTTAGCTGCTATACCACCGGTTTTGCTTTCCTATAGTGTAAATGGTAGTTTTACAGATAGGAATGTTAGCACAAAAACTGAAGAAAAGGAGATAGCTGAAAAATCTCTGCACACAATGCTTAATTCTCAGAAGTAAATCATATGTGCCATGTTGTTTCATTTAGGTTTAAAGAGTTAGCTCCTATACCGCCGGTGTGCTTTCCTATAGTGTAAATGGTATTTTTCCAGGTAGGTATGTTGGCACAAAAACTGAAGAAAAGGAGATACCTGCAAAATCTCTGCACACAATGCTTAGTTCTCAGAAGTAAATTATATGTGCCATGTTGTTTCATTTAAGTTTAAAGAGTTAGCTGCTATACCGCCGGTTATGCTTTCCTATAGTGTAAATGCTAGTTTTACAGATAGGAATGTTAGCACAAAAACTGAAAGAAAGGAGATAGCCGCAAAATCTCTGCACACAATGCTTAGTTCTCTGAAGTAAATCATATGTGCCATGTTGTTTCATTTAGGTTTAAAGAGTTAGCTGCTATATCACCGGTTATGCTTTCCTATAGTGTAAATGGTAGTTTTACAGATAGGAATGTTTGCACAAAAACTGACGAAAAGGAGATAGCTGAAAAATCTCTGCACACAATGCTTAGTTCTCAGAAGTAAATCATATGTGCCATGTTGTTTCATTTAGGTTTAAAGAGTTAGCTGCTATAAGGCCGGCTTTGCTTTCCTATAGTGTAAATGGCAGTTTTACAAATAGGAATGTTAGCACAAAAACTGAAAGAAAGGAGATAGCTGCAAAATCTCTGCACACAATGCTTAGTTCTCAAGAGTAAATCATATGTGCCATGTTGTTTCATTTAGGTTTAAAGAGTTAGCTGCTATACCACCAGCTATGCTTTCCTATAGTGTAAATGCTAGTTTTACAGGTAGGAATGTTAGCACAAAAACTGAAAGAAAGGAGATAGCCGCAAAATCTCTGCACACAATGCTTAGTTCTCAGAAGTAAATCATATGTGCCATGTTGTTTCATTTAGGTTTAAAGAGTTAGCTGCTATATCGCCGGTTATGCTTTCCTATAGTGTAAATGGTAGTTTTACAGATAGGAATGTTAGCACAAAAACTGAAGAAAAGGAGATAGCTGAAAAATCTCTGCACACAATGCTTAGTTTTCAGAAGTAAATCATATGTGCCATGTTGTTTCATTTAGGTTTAAAGAGTTAGCTGCTATAAGGCAGGCTTTGCTTTCCTATAGTGTAAATGGTAGTTTTACAAATAGGAATGTTAGCACAAAAACTGAAAGAAAGGAGATAGCCGCAAAATCTCTGCACACAGTGCTTGGTTCCTAGAAGTAAATCATATGTGCCATGTTGTTTCATTTAGGTTTAAAGAGTTAGCTGCTATACCGCCGGTTATGCTTTCCTTTAGTGTAAATGGTAGTTTTACAGATAGGAATGTTAGCACAAAAACTGAAGAAATGGAGATAATTGAAAAATCTCTGCACACAATGCTTAGTTCTCAGAAGTAAATCATATGTGCCATGTTGTTTCATTTAGGTTTAAAGAGTTAGCTGCTATACCGCCGGTTATGCTTTCCTATAGCGTAAATGCTACTTTTACAGATAAGAATGTTAGCACAAAAACTGAAAGAAAGGAGATAGCCGCAAAATCTCTGCACAGAATTCTTAGGTCTCAGAAGTAAATGATATGTGCCATGTTGTTTCATTTAGGTTTAAAGAGTTAGCTGCTATACCGCCGGTTATGCTTTCCTATAGTGTAAAAGGTAGTTTTACAGATGGAAATGTTAGCACAAAAACTGAAGAAAAGGAGATAGCTGAAAAATCTCTGCACACAATGCTTAGTTCTCAGAAGTAAATCGTATGTGCCGTGTTGTTTCATTTAGGTTTAAAGAGTTAGCTGCTATACCGCCGGTTATGCTTTCCTATAGTGTAAATGATAGTTTTACGGATAGGAATGTTAGCACAAAAACTGAAAGAAAGGAGATAGCCGCAAAATCTCTGCACACAATGCTTAGTTCTCAGAAGTAAATCATATGTGCCATGTTGTTTCATTTAGGTTTAAAGAGTTAGCTGCTATACCACCGGTTATGCTTTCCTATAGTGTAAATGGTAGTTTTACAGATAGGAATGTTAGCACAAAAACTGAAGAAAAGGAGATAGCTGAAAAATCTCTGCACACAATGCTTAGTTCTCAGAAGTAAATCATATGTGCCATGTTGTTTCATTTAGGTTTAAAGAGTTAGCTGCTATAAGGCCGGCTTTGCTTTCCTATAGTGTAAGTGGCAGTTTTACAAATAGGAATGTTAGCACGAAAACTGAAAGAAAGGAGATAGCCGCAAAATCTCTGCACACAATGCTTAGTTCCCAGAAGTAAATCATATGTGCCATGTTGTTTCATTTAGGTTTAAAGAGTTAGCTGCTATACCGCCGGTTATGCTTTCCTATAGTGTAAATGGTAGTTTTACAGATAGGAATGTTAGCACAAAAACTGAAGAAATGGAGATAATTGAAAAATCTCTGCACACAATGCTTAGTTCTCAGAAGTAAATCATATGTGCCATGTTGTTTCATTTAGGTTTAAAGAGTTAGCTGCTATACCTCCGGTTATGCTTTCCTATAGTGTAAATGCTACTTTTTCAAATAAGAATGTTAGCACAAAAACTGAAAGGAGATAGCCGCAAAATCTCTGCACAGAATTCTTAGGTCTCAGAAGTAAATGATATGTGCCATGTTGTTTCATTTAGGTTTAAAGAGTTAGCTGCTATACCGCCGGTTATGCTTTCCTATAGTGTAAATGGTAGTTTTACAGATTGAAATGTTAGCACAAAAACTGAAGAAAAGGAGATAGCTGAAATATCTCTGTACACAATGCTTAGTTCTCAGAAGTAAATCGTATGTGCCATGTTGTTTCATTTAGGTTTAAAGAGTTAGCTGCTATACCGCCGGTTATGCTTTCCCATAGTGCAAATGGTACTTTTACAGATAGGAATGTTAGCACAAAAACTGAAGAAAAGGAGATAGCTGAAAAAACTCTGCACACAATGCTTAGTTCTCAGAAGTAAATCATATGTGCCATGTTGTTTCATTTAGGTTTAAAGAGTTAGCTGCTATACCTCAGGCTTTGCTTTCCTATAGTGTAAATGCTAGTTTTACAGATAGGAATGTTAGCACAAAAAGTGAAAGAAAGGAGATAGCCGAAAAATCTCTGCACACAATGTTTGGTTCTCAGAAGTAAATCATATGTGCCATGTTGTTTCATTTAGGTTTAAAGAGTTAGCTGCTATACTGCCGGTTATGCTTTCCTATAGTGTAAATGCTAGTTTTACAGATAGGAATGTTAGCACAAAAACTGAAAGAAAGGAGATAGCCGCAAAATCTCTGCACACAATCCTTAGTTCTCAAGAGTAAATCATATGTGCCATGTTGTTTCATTTAGGTTTAAAGAGTTAGCTGCAATACCACCAGCTATGCTTTCCTATAGTGTAAATGGTAGTTTTACAGATAGGAATGTTAGCACAAAAACTGAAGAAAAGGAGATAGCTGAAAAATCTCTGCACACAATGCTTAGTTCTCAGAAGTAAATCATATGTGCCATGTTGTTTCATTTAGGTTTAAAGAGTTAGCTCTTATACCGCCGGTTATGCTTTCCTATAGTGTAAATGGTATTTTTCCAGGTAGGTATGTTGGCACAAAAACTGAAGAAAAGGAGATACCTGCAAAATCTCTGCACACAATGCTTAGTTCTCAAGAGTAAATCATATGTGCCATGTTGTTTCATTTAGGTTTAAAGAGTTAGCTGCTATACCACCAGCTATGCTTTCCTATAGTGTAAATGGTAGTTTTACAGATAGAAATGTTAGCACAAAAACTGAAGAAAAGGAGATAGCTGAAAAATCTCTGTACACAATGCTTAGTTCTCAGAAGTAAATCATATGTGCCATGTTGTTTCATTTAGGTTTAAAGAGTTAGCTGCTATAAGGCCGGCTTTGCTTTCCTATAGTGTAAATGGTAGTTTTACAAATAGGAATGTTAGCACAAAAACTGAAAGAAAGGAGATAGCCGCCAAATCTCTGCACACAATGCTTGGTTCCCAGAAGTAAATCATATGTGCCATGTTGTTTCATTTAGGTTTAAAGAGTTAGCTGCTATACCGCCGGTTATGCTTTCCTATAGTGTAAATGGTAGTTTTACAGATAGGAATGTTAGCACAAAAACTGAAGAAATGGAGATAATTGAAAAATCTCTGCACACAATGCTTAGTTCTCAGAAGTAAATGATATGTGCCATGTTGTTTCATTTAGGTTTAAAGAGTTAGCTGCTATGCCGCCTGTTATGCTTTCCTATAGTGTAAATGCTACTTTTACAGATAAGAATGTTAGCACAAAAACTGAAAGAAAGGAGAGAGCCGCAAAATCTCTGCACAGAATTCTTAGGTCTCAGAAGTAAATGATATGTGCCATGTTGTTTCATTTAGGTTTAAAGAGTTAGCTGCTATACCGCCGGTTATGCTTTCCTATAGTGTAAATGGTAGTTTTACAGATTGAAATGTTAGCACAAAAACTGAAGAAAAGGAGATAGCTGAAAAATCTCTGTACACAATGCTTAGTTCTCAAAAGTAAATCGTATGTGCCATGTTGTTTCATTTAGGTTTAAAGAGTTAGCTGCTATACCGCCGGTTATGCTTTCCTATAGTGTAAATGGTACTTTTACAGATAGGAATGTTAGCACAAAAACTGAAGAAAAGGAGATAGCTGAAAAATCTCTGCACACAATGCTTAGTTCTCAGAAGTAAATCATATGTGCCATGTTGTTTCATTTAGGTTTAAAGAGTTAGCTGCTATACCTCCGGCTTTGCTTTCCTATAGTGTAAATGTTAGTTTTACAGATAGGAATGTTAGCACAAAAACTGAAAGAAAGGAAATAGCCGAAAAATCTCTGCACACAATGTTTGGTTCTCAGAAGTAAATCATATATGCCATGTTGTTTCATTTAGGTTTAAAGAGTTAGCTGCTATACTGCCGGTTATGCTTTCCTATAGTGTAAATGCTAGTTTTACAGATAGGAATGTTAGCACAAAAACTGAAAGAAAGGAGATAGCCACAATCTCTGCACACAGTGCTTAGTTCTCAAGAGTAAATCATGTGTGCCATGTTGTTTCATTTAGGTTTAAAGAGTTAGCTCCTATACCGCCGGTGTGCTTTCCTATAGTGTAAATGGTATTTTTCCAGGTAGGTATGTTGGCACAAAAACTGAAGAAATGGAGATACCTGCAAAATCTCTGCACACAATGCTTAGTTCTCAAGAGTAAATCATATGTGCCATGTTGTTTCATTTAGGTTTAAAGAGTTAGCTGCTATACCACCAGCTATGCTTTCCTATAGTGTAAATGCTAGTTTTACAGATAGGAATGTTAGCACAAAAACTGAAAGAAAGGAGATAGCCGCAAAATCTCTGCACACAATGCTTAGATCTCTGAAGTAAATCATATGTGCCATGTTGTTTCATTTAGGTTTAAAGAGTTAGCTGCTATACCGCCGGTTATGCTTTCCTATAGTGTAAATGGCAGTTTTACAGATAGGAATGTTAGCACAAATACTGAAGAAAAGGAGATAGCTGAAAAATCTCTGCACACAATGCTTAGTTCTCAGAAGTAAATCATATGTGCCATGTTGTTTCATTTAGGTTTAAAGAGTTAGCTGCTATAAGGCCGTCTTTGCTTTCCTATAGTGTAAATGGCAGTTTTACAAATAGGAATGTTAGCACAAAAACTGAAAGAAAGGAGATAGCCGCAAAATCTCTGCACACAATGCTTAGTTCCCAGAAGTAAATCATATGTGCCATGTTGTTTCATTTAGGTTTAAAGAGTTAGCTGCTATACCGCCGGTTATGCTTTCCTATAGTGTAAAAGGTAGTTTTACAGACAGGAATGTTAGCACAAAAACTGAAGAAATGGAGATAATTGAAAAATCTCTGCACACAATGCTTAGTTCTCAGAAGTAAATCATATGTGCCACGTTGTTTCATTTAGGTTTAAAGAGTTAGCTGCTATACCGCCGGTTATGCTTTCCTATAGTGTAAATGCTACTTTTACAGATAAGAATGTTAGCACAAAAACTGAAAGAAAGGAGATAGCCGCAAAATCTCTGCACAGAATTCTTAGGTCTCAGAAGTAAATCATATGTGCCATGTTGTTTCATTTAGGTTTAAAGAGTTAGCTGCTATACTGCCGGTTATGCTTTCCTATAGTGTAAATGCTAGTTTTACAGATAGGAATGTTAGCACAAAAACTGAAAGAAAGGAGATAGCCCCAAAATCTCTGCACACAATGCTTAGTTCTCAGAAGTAAATCATATGTGCCATGTTGTTTCATTTAGGTTTAAAGAGTTAGCTGCTATACCTCCGGTTATGCTTTCCTATAGTGTAAATGGTAGTTTTACAGATAGGAATGTTAGCACAAAAACTGAAGAAAAGGAGATAGCTGAAAAATCTCTGCACACAATGCTTAGTTCTCAGAGGTAAATCATATGTGCCATGTTGTTTCATTTAGGTTTAAAGAGTTAGCTGCTATAAGGCCAGCTTTGCTTTCCTATAGTGTAAATGGTAGTTTTACAAATAGGAATGTTAGCACAAAAACTGAAAGAAAGGAGATAGCCGCCAAATCTCTGCACACAATGCTTCGTTCCCAGAAGTAAATCATATGTGCCATGTTGTTTCATTTAGGTTTAAAGAGTTAGCTGCTATACCGCCGGTTATGCTTTCCTATAGTGTAAATGGTAGTTTTACAGATAGGAATGTTAGCACAAAAACTGAAGAAATGGAGATAATTGAAAAATCTCTGCACACAATGCTTAGTTCTCAGAAGTAAATCATATGTGCCATGTTGTTTCATTTAGGTTTAAAGAGTTAGCTGCTATACCGCCGGTTATGCTTTCCTATAGTGTAAATGCTACTTTTTCAGATAAGAATGTTAGCACAAAAACTGAAAGGAGATAGCCGCAAAATCTCTGCACAGAATTCTTAGGTCTCAGAAGTAAATGATATGTGCCATGTTGTTTCATTTAGGTTTAAAGAGTTAGCTGCTATACCGCCGGTTATGCTTTCCTATAGTGTAAATGGTAGTTTTACAGATTGAAATGTTAGTACAAAAACTGAAGAAAAGGAGATAGCTGAAAAATCTCTGTACACAATGCTTAGTTCTCAGAAGTAAATCGTATGTGCCATGTTGTTTCATTTAGGTTTAAAGAGTTAGCTGCTATACCGCCGGTTATGCTTTCCCATAGTGTAAATGGTACTTTTACAGATAGGAATGTTAGCACAAAAACTGAAGAAAAGGAGATAGCTGAAAAATCTCTGCACACAATGCTTAGTTCTCAGAAGTAAATCATATGTGCAATGTTGTTTCATTTAGGTTTAAAGAGTTAGCTGCTATACCTCCGGCTTTGCTTTCCTATAGTGTAAATGCTAGTTTTACAGATAGGAATGTTAGCACAAAAACTGAAAGAAAGGAGATAGCCGAAAAATCTCTGCACACAATGTTTGGTTCTCAGAAGTAAATCATATGTGCCATGTTGTTTCATTTAGGTTTAAAGAGTTAGCTGCTATACCACCGGTTATGCTTTCCTATAGTGTAAATGGTAGTTTTACAGATAGGAATGTTAGCACAAAAACTGAAGAAAAGGAGATAGCTGAAAAATCTCTGCACACAATGCTTAGTTCTCACAAGTAAATCATATGTGCCATGTTGTTTCATTTAGGTTTAAAGAGTTAGCTCCTATACCGCCGGTTATGCTTTCCTATAGTGTAAATGGTATTTTTCCAGGTAGGTATGTTGGCACAAAAACTGAAGAAAAGGAGATACCTGCAAAATCTCTGCACACAATGCTTAGTTCTCAAGAGTAAATCATATGTGCCATGTTGTTTCATTTAGGTTTAAAGAGTTAGCTGCTATACCACCAGCTATGCTTTCCTATAGTGTAAATGCTAGTTTTACAGATAGGAATGTTAGCACAAAAACTGAAAGAAAGGAGATAGCCGCAAAATCTCTGCACACAATGCTTAGTTCTCAGAAGTAAGTCATATGTGCCATGTTGTTTCCTTTAGGTTTAAAGAGTTAGCTGCTATACCGCCGGTTATGCTTTCCTATAGTGTAAATGGCAGTTTTACAGATAGGAATGTTAGCACTAAAACTGAAGAAAAGGAGATAGCTGAAAAATCTCTGCACACAATGCTTAGTTTTCAGAAGTAAATCATATGTGCCATGTTGTTTCATTTAGGTTTAAAGAGTTAGCTGCTATAAGGCCGGCTTTGCTTTCCTATAGTGTAAATGGTAGTTTTACAAATAGGAATGTTAGCACAAAAACTGAAAGAAAGGAGATAGCCGCAAAATCTCTGCACACAGTGCTTGGTTCCCAGAAGTAAATCATATGTGCCATGTTGTTTCATTTAGGTTTAAAGAGTTAGCTGCTATACCGCCGGTTATGCTTTCCTTTAGTGTAAATGGTAGTTTTACAGATAGGAATGTTAGCACAAAAACTGAAGAAATGGAGATAATTGAAAAATCTCTGCACACAATGCTTAGTTCTCAGAAGTAAATGATATGTGCCATGTTGTTTCATTTAGGTTTAAAGAGTTAGCTGCTATACCGCCGGTTATGCTTTCCTATAGTGTAAATGCTACTTTTACAGATAAGAATGTTAGCACAAAAACTGAAAGAAAGGAGATAGCCGCAAAATCTCTGCACAGAATTCTTAGGTCTCAGAAGTAAATGATATGTGCCATGTTGTTTCATTTAGGTTTAAAGAGTTAGCTGCTAAACCGCCGGTTATGCTTTCCTATAGTGTAAAAGGTAGTTTTTCAGATAAGAATGTTAGCACAAAAACTGAAGAAAAGGAGATAGCCGCAAAATCTCTGCACACAATGCTTAGTTCTCAGAAGTAAATGATATGTGCCATGTTGTTTCATTTAGGTTTAAAGAGTTAGCTGCTATACCACCAGCTATGCTTTCCTATAGTGTAAATGCTAGTTTTACAGATAGGAATGTTAGCACAAAAACTGAAAGAAAGGAGATAGCCGCAAAATCTCTGCACACAATGCTTAGTTCTCAGAAGTAAATGATATGTGCCATGTTGTTTCATTTAGGTTTAAAGAGTTAGCTGCTATACCACCAGCTATGCTTTCCTATAGTGTAAATGCTAGTTTTACAGATAGGAATGTTAGCACAAAAACTGAAAGAAAGGAGATAGCCGCAAAATCTCTGCACACAATGCTTAGTTCTCAGAAGTAAATCATATGTGCCATGTTGTTTCATTTAGATTTAAAGAGTTAGCTGCTATACCGCCGGTTATGCTTTCCTATAGTGTAAATGGTAGTTTTACAGATAGCAATGTTAGCACAAAAACTGAAGAAAAGGAGATAGCTGAAAAATCTCTGCACACAATGCTTAGTTTTCAGAAGTAAATCATATGTGCCATGTTGTTTCATTTAGGTTTAAAGAGTTAGCTGCTATAAGGCCGGCTTCGCTTTCCTATAGTGTAAATGGTAGTTTTACAAATAGGAATGTTAGCACAAAAACTGAAAGAAAGGAGATAGCCGCAAAATCTCTGCACACAATGCTTGGTTCCCAGAAGTAAATCATATGTGCCATGTTGTTTCATTTAGGTTTAAAGAGTTAGCTGGTATACCGCCGGTTATGCTTTCCTATAGGGTAAATGCTACTTTTACAGATAAGAATGTTAGCACAAAAACTGAAAGGAGATAGCCGCAAAATCTCTGCACACAATGCTTAGTTCTCAGAAGTAAATCATATGTGCCATGTTGTTAAATTTAGGTTTAAAGAGTTAGCTGCTATACCACCGGTTATGCTTTCCTATAGTGTAAATGGTAGTTTTACAGATAGGAATGTAAGCACAAAAACTGAAGAAAATGAGATAGCTGAAAAATCTCTGCACACAATGCTTAGTTCTCAGAAGTAAATCATATGTGCCATGTTGATTCATTTAATTTAAAGAGTTAGCTGCTATACCGCCGGTTATGCTATCCTATAGTGTAAATGCGACTTTTACAGATAGGAATGTTAGCACAAAAACTGAAAAAAGGAGATAGCCGCAAAATCTCTGCACACAATGCGTAGCTCTCAGAAGTAAATCATATGTGCCATGTTGTTTCATTTAGGTTTTAAGAGTTAGCTGCTATACCGCCGGCTTTGCTTTCCTATAGTGTAAATGCTAGTTTTACAGATAGGAATGTTAGCACAAAAACTGAAAAAAAGGAGATAGCCGCAAAATCTCTGCACAGAATTCTTAGGTCTCAGAAGTAAATCATATGTGCCATGTTGTTTCATTTAATTTTAAAGAGTTAGATGCTATACCGCCGGTTATTCTTTCCTATAGTGTAAAAGGTAGTTTCACATATAGGAATGTTAGCACAGAAACTGAAGAAAAGGAGATAGCTGAAAAATCTCTGCACACAATGCTTAGTTCTCAGAAGTAAATCATATGTGCCATGTTGTTTCATTTAGGTTTAAGAGTTAGCTGCTATACCGCCGGTTATTCTTTCCTAGAGTGTAAATGCTAGTTTTACAGATAAGTATGTTAGCACAAAAACTGAAAAAAAGGAGATAGCCTCAAAATCAATGCACAGTATTCTTACGTCTCAGAAGTAAATCACTGTGCCATGGTGTTTCATTTAGGTTTAAAGTGTTAGCTGCGATACCCTTAGTTATTCTTTCGTATATAGTCAATGCTAGTATAAAGATATGAATGTTAGCACAAAATCTGAAAGAAAGGAGAGCGCCGCAAAATCTCTGCACACAATGCTTGGTTCTCAGAAGTAAATCATATGTGCCAAGTTGTTTCATTTAGGTTTAAAGAGTTAGCTGCTATACCGCCGGTTATGCTTTCCTTTAGTGTAAATGGTAGTTTTACAGATAGGAATGTTAGCACAAAAACTGAAGAAATGGAGATAATTGAAAAATCTCTGCACAAAATGCTTAGTTCTCAGAAGTAAATCATATGTGCCATGTTGTTTCATTTAGGTTTAAAGAGTTAGCTGCTATACCGCCGGTTATGCTTTCCTATAGTGTAAATGCTACTTTTACAGATAAGAATGTTAGCACAAAAACTGAAAGAAAGGAGATAGCCGCAAAATCTCTGCACAGAATTCTTAGGTCTCAGAAGTAAATGATATGTGCCATGTTGTTTCATTTAGGTTTAAAGAGTTAGCTGCTATACCGCCGGTTATGCTTTCCTATAGTGTAAAAGGTAGTTTTACAGATTGAAATGTTAGCACAAAAACTGAAGAAAAGGAGATAGCTGAAAAATCTCTGCACACAATGCTTAGTTCTCAGAAGTAAATCGTATGTGCCATGTTGTTTCATTTAGGTTTAAAGAGTTAGCTGCTATACCGCCGGTTATGCTTTCCTATAGTGTAAATGGTACTTTTACAGATAGGAATGTTAGCACAAAAACTGAAGAAAAGGAGATAGCTGAAAAATCTCTGCACACAATGCTTAGTTCTCAGAAGTAAATCATATGTGCCATGTTGTTTCATTTAGGTTTAAAGAGTTAGCTGCTATACCACCGGTTATGCTTTCCTATAGTGTAAATGGTAGTTTAACAGATAGGAATTTTAGCACAAAAACTGAAGAAAAGGAGATAGCTGAAAAATCTCTGCACACAATGCTTAGTTCTCAGAAGTAAATCATATGTGCCATGTTGTTTCATTAAGTTTTAAAGAGTTAGCTGCTATACTGCCGGTTATGCTTTCCTATAGTGTAAATGCTAGTTTTACAGATAGGAATGTTAGCACAAAAACTGAAAGAAAGGAGATAGCCGCAAAATCTCTGCACACAATGCTTAGTTCTCAGAAGTAAATCATATGTGCCATGTTGTTTCATTTAGGTTTAAAGAGTTAGCTGCTATAAGGCCGGCTTTGCTTTCCTATAGTGTAAATAGTAGTTTTACAAATAGGAATGTTAGCACAAAAACTGAAAGAAAGGAGATAGCCGCAAAATCTCTGCACACAATGCTTAGTTCCCAGAAGTAAATCATATGTGCCATGTTGTTTCATTTAGGTTTAAAGAGTTAGCTGCTATACCGCCGGTTATGCTTTCCTATAGTGTAAATGGTAGTTTTACAGATAGGAATGTTAGCTCAAAAACTGAAGAAAAGGAGATAGCTGAAAAATCTCTGCACACAATGCTTAGTTTTCAGAAGTAAATCATATGTGCCATGTTCTTTCATTTAGGTTTAAAGAGTTAGCTGCTATAAGGCCGGCTTTGCTTTCCGATAGTGTAAATGGTAGTTTTACAAATAGGAATGTTAGCACAAAAACTGAAAGAAAGGAGATAGCCACAAAATCTCTGCACACAGTGCTTGGTTCCCAGAAGTAAATCATATGTGCCATGTTGTTTCATTTAGGTTTAAAGAGTTAGCTGCTATACCGCCGGTTATGCTTTCCTTTAGTGAAAATGGTAGTTTTACAGATAGGAATGTTAGCACAAAAACTGAAGAAATGGAGATAATTGAAAAATCTCTGCACACAATGCTTAGTTCTCAGAAGTAAATTATATGTGCCATGTTGTTTCATTTAGGTTTAAAGCGTTAGCTGCTATACCGCCGGTTATGCTTTCCTATAGTGTAAATGCTACTTTTACAGATAAGAATGTTAGCACAAAAACTGAAAGAAGGGAGATAGCCGCAAAATTTCTGCACAGAATTCTTAGGTCTCAGAAGTAAATGATATGTGCCATGTTGTTTCATTTAGGTTTAAAGAGTTAGCTGCTATAACGCCGGTTATGCTTTCCTATAGTATAAAAGGTAGTTTTACAGATTGAAATGTTAGCACAAAAACTGAAGAAAAGGAGATAGCTGAAAAATCTCTGCACACAATGCTTAGTTCTCAGAAGTAAATCGTATGTGCCATGTTGTTTCATTTAGGTTTAAAGAGTTAGCTGCTATACCGCCGGTTATGCTTTCCTATAGTGTAAAAGGTACTTTTACAGATAGGAATGTTAGCACAAAAACTGAAGAAAAGGAGATAGCTGAAAAATCTCTGCACACAATGCTTAGTTCTCAGAAGTAAATCATATGTGCCATGTTGTTTCATTTAGGTTTGAAGAGTTAGCTGCTATACCTCCGGTTATGCTTTCCTATAGTGTAAATGGTAGTTTTACAGATAGGAATGTTAGCACAAAAACTGAAGAAAATGAGATAGCTGAAAAATCTCTGCACACAATGCTTAGTTCTCAGAAGTAAATCATATGTGCCATGTTGATTCATTTAATTTAAAGAGTTAGCTGCTATACCGCCGGTTATGCTATCCTATAGTGTAAATGCAACTTTTACAGATAGGAATGTTAGCACAAAAACTGAAAGAAAGGAGATAGCCGCAAAATCTCTGCACACAATGCGTAGCTCTCAGAAGTAAATAATATGTGCCATGTTGTTTCATTTAGGTTTAAAGAGTTAGCTGCTATACCGCCTGTTATGCTTTCCTATAGTGTAAATGGTACTTTTACAGATAAGGAATGTTAGCACAAAAACTGAAGAAAAGGAGATAGCTGAAAAATATCTGCACACAATGCTTAGTTCTCAGAAGTAAATCATATATGCCATGTTGTTTCATTTAGGTTTAAAGAGTTAGCTGCTATACCTCCGGCTTTGCTTTCCTATAGTGTAAATGCTAGTTTTACAGATAGGAATGTTAGCACAAAAACTGAAAGAAAGGAGATAGCCGAAAAATCTCTGCACACAATGTTTGGTTCTCAGAAGTAAATCATATGTGCCATGTTGTTTCATTTAGGTTTAAAGAGTTAGCTGCTATACTGCCGGATATGCTTTCCTATAGGGTAAAAGCTAGTTTTACAGATAGGAATGTTAACACAAAAACTGAAAGAAAGGAGATAGCCGCAAAATCTCTGCACACAATGCTTAGTTCTCAGAAGTAAATCGTATGTGCCATGTTGTTTCATTTAGGTTTAAAGAGTTAGCTGCTATACCGCCGGTTATGTTTTCCTATAGTGTAAATGGTACTTTTACAGATAGGAATGTTAGCACAAAAACTGAAGAAAAGGAGATAGCTGAAAAATCTCTGCACACAATGCTTAGTTCTCAGAAGTAAATCATATGTGCCATGTTGTTTCATTTAGGTTTAAAGAGTTAGCTGCTATACCTCCGGCTTTGCTTTCCTATAGTGTAAATGCTAGTTTTACAGATAGGAATGTTAGCACAAAAACTGAAAGAAAGGAGATAGCCGAAAAATCTCTGCACACAATGTTTGGTTCTCAGAAGTAAATCATATGTGCCATGTTGTTTCATTTAGGTTTAAAGAGTTAGCTGCTATACTGCCCGTTATGCTTTCCTATAGTGTAAAGGCTAGTTTTACAGATAGGAATGTTAGCACAAAAACTGAAAGAAAGGAGATAGCCGCAAAATCTCTGCACACAATGCTTAGTTCTCAAGAGTAAATGATATGTGCCATGTTATTTCATTTAGGTTTAAAGAGTTAGCTGCTATACCACCGGTTATGCTTTCCTATAGTGTAAATGATAGTTTTACAGATAGGAATGTTAGCACAAAAACTGAAGAAAAGGAGATAGCTGAAAAATCTCTGAACACAATGCTTAATTCTCAGAAGTAAATCATATGAGCCACGTTGTTTCATTTAGGTTTAAAGAGTTAGCTCCTATACCGCCGGTGTGCTTTCCTATAGTGTAAATGGTATTTTTCCCGGTAGGTATTTTGGCACAAAAACTGAAGAAAAGGAGATACCTGCAAAATCTCTGCACACAATGCTTAGTTCTCAGAAGTAAATCATATGTGCCATGTTGTTTCATTTAGGTTTAAAGAGTTAGCTGCTATACCGCCGGTTATGCTTTCCTATAGTGTAAATGGTAGTTTCACAGATAGGAATGTTAGCACAAAAACTGAAGAATTGGAGATAATTGAAAAATCTCTGCACACAATGCTTAGTTATCAGAAGTAAATGATATGTGCCATGTTGTTTCATTTAGGTTTAAAGAGTTAGCTGCTATACCGCCTGTTATGCTTTCCTATAGTGTAAATGCTACTTTTACAGATAAGAATGTTAGCACAAAAACTGGGAGAAAGGAGAGAGCCGCAAAATCTCTGCACAGAATTCTTAGGTCTCAGAAGTAAATGATATGTGCCATGTTGTTTCATTTAGGTTTAAAGAGTTAGCTGCTATACCGCCGGTTATGCTTTCCTATAGTGTAAATGGTAGTTTTACAGATTGAAATGTTAGCACAAAAACTGAAGAAAAGGAGATAGCTGAAAAATCTCTGTACACAATGCTTAGTTCTCAAAAGTAAATCGTATGTGCCATGTTGTTTCATTTAGGTTTAAAGAGTTAGCTGCTATACCGCCGTTTATGCTTTCCTATAGTGTAAATGGTACTTTTACAGATAGGAATGTTAGCACAAAAACTGAAGAAAAGGAGATAGCTGAAAAATCTCTGCACACAATGCTTAGTTCTCAGAAGTAAATCATATGTGCCATGTTGTTTCATTTAGGTTTAAAGAGTTAGCTGCTATACCTCCGGCTTTGCTTTCCTATAGTGTAAATGCTAGTTTTATAGATAGGAATGTTAGCACAAAAAGTGAAAGAAAGGAGATAGCCGAAAAATCTCTGCACACAATGTTTGGTTCTCAGAAGTAAATCATATGTGCCATGTTGTTTCATTTAGGTTTAAAGAGTTAGCTGCTATACTGCCGGTTATGCTTTCCTACAGTGTAAATGCTAGTTTTACAGATAGGAATGTTAGCACAAAAACTGAAAGAAAGGAGATAGCCACAAAATCTCTGCACACAGTGCTTAGTTCTCAAGCGTAAATCATATGTGCCATGTTGTTTCATTTACGTTTAAAGAGTTAGCTGCTATACCACCGGTTTTGCTTTCCTATAGTGTAAATGGTAGTTTTACAGATAGGAATGTTAGCACAAAAACTGAAGAAAAGGAGATAGCTGAAAAATCTCTGCACACAATGCTTAATTCTCAGAAGTAAATCATATGAGCCATGTTGTTTCATTTAGGTTTAAAGAGTTAGCTCCTATAATGCCGGTGTGCTTTCCTATAGTGTAAATGGTATTTTTCCAGGTAGGTATGTTGGCACAAAAACTGAAGAAAAGGAGATACCTGCAAAATCTCTGCACACAATGCTTAGTTCTCAGAAGTAAATCATATGTGCCATGTTGTTTCATTTAGGTTTAAAGAGTTAGCTGCTATACCACCGGTTATGCTTTCCTATAGTGTAAATGGTAGTTTTACAGATAGGAATGTTAGCACAAAACCTGAAGAAAAGGAGATAGCTGAAAAATCTCTGCACACAATGCTTAGTTCTCAGAAGTAAATCATATGTGCCATGTTGTTTCATTTAGGTTTAAAGAGTTAGCTGCTATAAGGCCGGCTTTGCTTTCCTATAGTGTAAAAGGTAGTTTTACAATTAGGAATGTTAGCACAAAAACTGAAGAAATGGAGATAATTGGAAAATCTCTGCACACAATGCTTAGTTCTCAGAAGTAAATCATATGTGCCATGTTGTTTCATTTAGGTTTAAAGAGTTTGCTGCTATACCGCCAGTTATGCTTTCCTATAGTGTAAATGCTACTTTTTCAGATAAGAATGTTAGCACAAAAACTGAAAGGAGATAGCCGCAAAATCTCTGCACAGAATTCTTAGGTCTCAGAAGTAAATGATATGTGCCATGTTGTTTCATTTAGGTTTAAAGAGTTAGCTGCTATACCGCCGGTTATGCTTTCCTATAGTGTAAAAGGTAGTTTTACAGATTGAAATGTTAGCACAAAAACTGAAGAAAAGGAGATAGCTGAAAAATCTCTGTACACAATGCTTAGTTCTCAGAAGTAAATCGTATGTGCCATGTTGTTTCATTTAGGTTTAAAGAGTTAGCTGCTATACCTCCGGCTTTGCTTTCCTATAGTGTAAATGCTAGTTTTACAGATAGGAATGTTAGCACAAAAACTGAAAGAAAGGAGATAGCCGAAAAATCTCTGCACACAATGTTTGGTTCTCAGAAGTAAATCATATGTGCCATGTTGTTTCATTTAGGTTTAAAGAGTTAGCTGCTATAATGCCTGTTATGCTTTCCTATAGTGTAAATGGTAGTTTTACAGATTGAAATGTTAGCACAAAAACTGAAGAAAAGGGGATAGCTGAAAAATCTCTGTACACAATGCTTAGTTCTCAGAAGTAAATCGTATGTGCCATGTTGTTTCATTTAGGTTTAAAGAGTTAGCTGCTATACCGCCGGTTATGCTTTCCTATAGTGTAAATGGTATTTTTCCAGGTAGGTATGTTGGCACAAAAACTGAAGAAAAGGAGATACCTGCAAAATCTCTGCACACAATGCTTAGTTCTCAAGAGTAAATCATATGTGCCATGTTGTTTCATTTAGGTTTAAAGAGTTAGCTGCTATACCACCGGTTATGCTTTCCTATAGTGTAAATGGTAGTTTTACAGATAGGAATGTAAGCACAAAAACTGAAGAAAATGAGATAGCTGAAAAATCTCTGCACACAATGCTTAGTTCTCAGAAGTAAATCATATGTGCCATGTTGATTCATTTAATTTAAAGAGTTAGCTGCTATACCGCCGGTTATGCTATCCTATAGTGTAAATGCGACTTTTACAGATAGGAATGTTAGCACAAAAACTGAAAGAAAGGAGATAGCCGCAAAATCTCTGCACACAATGCGTAGCTCTCAGAAGTAAATCATATGTGCCATGTTGTTTCATTTAGGTTTAAAGAGTTAGCTGCTATACCGCCGGTTATGCTTTCCTATAGTGTAAATGGTACTTTTACAGATAAGGAATGTTAGCACAAAAACTGAAGAAAAGGAGATAGCTGAAAAATATCTGCACACAATGCTTAGTTCTCAGAAGTAAATCATATGTGCCATGTTGTTTCATTTAGGTTTAAAGAGTTAGCTGCTATACCTCCGGCTTTGCTTTCCTATAGTGTAAATGCTAGTTTTACAGATAGGAATGTTAGCACAAAAACTGAAAGAAAGGAGATAGCCGAAAAATCTCTGCACACAATGTTTGGTTCTCAGAAGTAAATCATATGTGCCATGTTGTTTCATTTAGGTTGAAAGAGTTAGCTGCTATACTGCCGGATATGCTTTCCTATAGGGTAAAAGCTAGTTTTACAGATAGGAATGTTAACACAAAAACTGAAAGAAAGGAGATAGCCGCAAAATCTCTGCACACAATGCTTAGTTCTCAGAAGTAAATCGTATGTGCCATGTTGTTTCATTTAGGTTTAAAGAGTTAGCTGCTATACCGCCGGTTATGCTTTCCTATAGTGTAAATGGTACTTTTACAGATAGGAATGTTAGCACAAAAACTGAAGAAAAGGAGATAGCTGAAAAATCTCTGCACACAATGCTTAGTTCTCAGAAGTAAATCATATGTGCCATGTTGTTTCATTAAGGTTTAAACAGTTAGCTGCTATACCTCCGGCTTTGCTTTCCTATAGTGTAAATGCTAGTTTTACAGATAGGAATGTTAGCAAAAAAACTGAAAGAAAGGAGATAGCCGAAAAATCTCTGCACACAATGTTTGGTTCTCAGAAGTAAATCATATGTGCCATGTTGTTTCATTTAGGTTTAAAGAGTTAGCTGCTATACTGCCGGTTATGCTTTCCTATAGGGTAAAAGCTAGTTTTACAGATAGGAATGTTAACACTAAAACTGAAAGAAAGGAGATAGCCGCAAAATCTCTGCACACAATGCTTGGTTCTCAGAAGTAAATGATATGTGCCATGTTGTTTCATTTAGGTTTAAAGAGTTAGCTGCTATACCGCCGGTTATGCTTTCCTATAGTGTAAATGCTACTTTTACAGATAAGAATGTTAGCACAAAAACTGAGAGAAAGGAGAGAGCCGCAAAATCTCTGCACAGAATTCTTAGGTCTCAGAAGTAAATGATATGTGCCATGTTGTTTCATTTAGGTTTAAAGAGTTAGCTGCTATACTGCCGGTTATGCTTTCCTATAGTGTAAATGCTAGTTTTACAGATAGGAATGTTAGCACAAAAACTGAAAGAAAGGAGATAGCCACAAAATCTCTGCACACAGTGCTTAGTTCTAAAGAGTGAATCATATGTGCCATGTTATTTCATTTAGGTTTAAAGAGTTAGCTGCTATACCACCGGTTATGCTTTCCTATAGTGTAAATGATAGTTTTACAGATAGGAATGTTAGCACAAAAACTGAAGAAAAGGAGATAGCTGAAAAATCTCTGCACACAATGCTTAATTCTCAGAAGTAAATCATATGAGCCATGTTGTTTCATTTAGGTTTAAAGACTTAGCTCCTATACCGCCGGTGTGCTTTCCTATAGTGTAAATGGTATTTTTCCAGGTAGGTATGTTGGCACAAAAACTGAAGAAAAGGAGATACCTGCAAAATCTCTGCACACAATGCTTAGTTCTCAGAAGTAAATTATATGTGCCATGTTGTTTCATTTAAGTTTAAAGAGTTAGCTGCTATACCGCCGGTTATGCTTTCCTATAGTGTAAATGCTAGTTTTACAGATAGGAATGTTAGCACAAAAACTGAAAGAAAGGAGATAGCCGCAAAATCTCTGCACACAATGCTTAGTTCTCTGAAGTAAATCATATGTGCCATGTTGTTTCATTTAGGTTTAAAGAGTTAGCTGCTATATCACCGGTTATGCTTTCCTATAGTGTAAATGGTAGTTTTACAGATAGGAATGTTTGCACAAAAACTGAAGAAAAGGAGATAGCTGAAAAATCTCTGCACACAATGCTTAGTTCTCAGAAGTAAATCATATGTGCCATGTTGTTTCATTTAGGTTTAAAGAGTTAGCTGCTATAAGGCCGGCTTTGCTTTCCTATAGTGTAAATGGCAGTTTTACAAATAGGAATGTTAGCACAAAAACTGAAAGAAAGGAGATAGCCGCAAAATCTCTGCACACAATGCTTAGTTCCCAGAAGTAAATCGTATGTGCCATGTTGTTTCATTTAGGTTTAAAGAGTTAGCTGCTATACTGCCCGTTATGGTTTCCTATAGTGTAAATGCTAGTTTTACAGATAGGAATGTTAGCACAAAAACTGAAAGAAAGGAGATAGCCGCAAAATCTCTGCACACAATGCTTAGTTCTCAGAAGTAAATCATGTTGTTTCATTTAGGTTTAAAGAGTTAGCTGCTATAAGGCCGGCTTTGCTTTCCTATAGTGTAAATGGTAGTTTTACAAATAGGAATGTTAGCACAAAAACTGAAAGAAAGGAGATAGCCGCAAAATCTCTGCACACAATGCTTAGTTCCCAGAAGTAAATCATATATGCCATGTTGTTTCATTTAGGTTTAAAGAGTTAGCTGCTATACCACCGGTTATGCTTTCCTATAGTGTAAATGGTAGTTTTACAGATAGGAATGTTAGCACAAAAACTGAAGAAATGGAGATAATTGAAAAATCTCTGCACACAATGCTTAGTTCTCAGAAGTAAATCATATGTGCCATGTTGTTTCATTTAGGTTTAAAGAGTTAGCTGCTATACCGCCGGTTATGCTTTCCTATAGTGTAAATGCTACTTTTTCAGATAAGAATGTTAGCACAAAAACTGAAAGGAGATAGCCGCAAAATCTCTGCACAGAATTCTTAGGTCTCAGAAGTAAATGATATGTGCCATGTTGTTTCATTTATGTTTAAAGAGTTAGCTGCTATACCGCCGGTTATGCTTTCCTATAGTGTAAATGGTAGTTTTACAGATTGAAATGTTAGCACAAAAACTGAAGAAAAGGAGATAGCTGAAATATCTCTGTACACAATGCTTAGTTCTCAGAAGTAAATCGTATGTGCCATGTTGTTTCATTTAGGTTTAAAGTGTTAGCTGCTATACCGCCGGTTATGCTTTCCCATAGTGTAAATGGTACTTTTACAGATAGGAATGTTAGCACAAAAACTGAAGAAAAGGAGATAGCTGAAAAATCTCTGCACACAATGCTTAGTTCTCAGAAGTAAATCATATGTGCCATGTTGTTTCATTTAGGTTTAAAGAGTTAGCTGCTATACCTCCGGCTTTGCTTTCCTATAGTGTAAATGCTAGTTTTACAGATAGGAATGTTAGCACAAAAACTGAAAGAAAGGAGATAGCCGAAAAATCTCTGCACAAAATGTTTGGTTCTCAGAAGTAAATCATATGTGCCATGTTGTTTCATTTAGGTTTAAAGAGTTAGCTGCTATACTGCCCGTTATGCTTTCCTATAGTGTAAATGCTAGTTTTACAGATAGGAATGTTAGCACAAAAACTGAAAGAAAGGAGATAGCCGCAAAATCTCTGCACACAATGCTTAGTTCTCAGAAGTAAATCATGTTGTTTCATTTAGGTTTAAAGAGTTAGCTGCTATAAGGCCGGCTTTGCTTTCCTATAGTGTAAATGGTAGTTTTACAAATAGGAATGTTAGCACAAAAACTGAAAGAAAGGAGATAGCCGCAAAATCTCTGCACACAATGCTTAGTTCCCAGAAGTAAATCATATATGCCATGTTGTTTCATTTAGGTTTAAAGAGTTAGCTGCTATACCACCGGTTATGCTTTCCTATAGTGTAAATGGTAGTTTTACAGATAGGAATGTTAGCACAAAAACTGAAGAAATGGAGATAATTGAAAAATCTCTGCACACAATGCTTAGTTCTCAGAAGTAAATCATATGTGCCATGTTGTTTCATTTAGGTTTAAAGAGTTAGCTGCTATACCGCCGGTTATGCTTTCCTATAGTTTAAATGCTACTTTTTCAGATAAGAATGTTAGCACAAAAACTGAAAGGAGATAGCCGCAAAATCTCTGCACAGAATTCTTAGGTCTCAGAAGTAAATGATATGTGCCATGTTGTTTCATTTATGTTTAAAGAGTTAGCTGCTATACCGCCGGTTATGCTTTCCTATAGTGTAAATGGTAGTTTTACAGATTGAAATGTTAGCACAAAAACTGAAGAAAAGGAGATAGCTGAAAAATCTCTGTACACAATGCTTAGTTCTCAGAAGTAAATCGTATGTGCCATGTTGTTTCATTTAGGTTTAAAGAGTTAGCTGCTATACCGCCGGTTATGCTTTCCCATAGTGTAAATGGTTCTTTTACAGATAGGAATGTTAGCACAAAAACTGAAGAAAAGTTGATAGCTGAAAAATCTCTGCACACAATGCTTAGTTCTCAGAAGTAAATCATATGTGCCATGTTGTTTCATTTAGGTTTAAAGAGTTAGCTGCTATACCTCCGGCTTTGCTATCCTATAGTGTAAATGCTAGTTTTACAGATAGGAATGTTAGCACAAATACTGAAAGAAAGGAGATAGCCGCAAAATCTCTGCACACAATGCTTAGTTCTTAGAAGTAAATCATATGTGCCATGTTGTTTCATTTAGGTTTAAAGAGTTAGCTGCTATACCACCGGTTATGCTTTCCTGTAGTGTAAATGCTACTTTTACAGATAAGAATGTTAGCACAAAAACTGAAAGAAAGGAGATAGCCGCAAAATCTCTGCACAGAATTCTTAGGTCTCAGAAGTAAATGATATGTGCCATGTTGTTTCATTTAGGTTTAAAGAGTTAGCTGCTATACCGCCGGTTATGATTTCCTATAGTGTAAATGGCAGTTTTACAGATTGAAATGTTAGCACAAAAACTGAATAAAAGGAGATAGCTGAAAAATCTCTGTACACAATGCTTAGTTCTCAGAAGTAAATCGTATGTACCATGTTGTTTCATTTAGGTTTAAAGAGTTAGCTGCTATACCGCCGGTTATGCTTTCCTATAGTGTAAATGGTACTTTTACAGATAAGGAATGTTAGCACAAAAACTGAAGAAAAGGAGATAGCTGAAAAATCTCTGCACACAATGCTTAGTTCTCAGAAGTAAATCATATGTGCCATGTTGTTTCATTTAGGTTTAAAAAGTTAGCTGCTATACCTCCGGCTTTGCTTTCCTATAGTGTAAATGCTACTTTTTCAGATAAGAATGTTAGCACAAAAACTGAAAGGAGATAGCCGCAAAATCTCTGCACAGAATTCTTAGGTCTCAGAAGTAAATGATATGTGCCATGTTGTTTCATTTATGTTTAAAGAGTTAGCTGCTATACCGCCGGTTATGCTTTCCTATAGTGTAAATGGTAGTTTTACAGATTGAAATGTTAGCACAAAAACTGAAGAAAAGGAGATAGCTGAAAAATCTCTGCACACAATGCTTAGTTCTCAGAAGTAAATCATATGTGCCATGTTGTTTCATTTAGGTTTAAAGAGTTAGCTGCTATACCTCCGGCTTTGCTTTCCTATAGTGTAAATGCTTCTTTTTCAGATAAGAATGTTAGCACAAAAACTGAAAGGAGATAGCCGCAAAATCTCTGCACAGAATTCTTAGGTCTCAGAAGTAAATGATATGTGCCATGTTGTTTCATTTAGGTTTAAAGAGTTAGCTGCTATACCACCGGTTATGCTTTCCCATAGTGTAAATGGTACTTTTACAGATAGGAATGTTAGCACAAAAACTGAAGAAAAGGAGATAGCTAAAAAATCTCTGCACACAATGCTTAGTTCTCAGAAGTAAATCATATGTGCCATGTTGTTTCATTTAGGTTTAAAGAGTTAGCTGCTATACCTCCGGCTTTGCTTTCCTATAGTGTAAATGCTAGTTTTACAGATAGGAATGTTAGCACAAAAACTGAAAGAAAGGAGATAGCCGAAAAATCTCTGCACACAATGTTTGGTTCTCAGAAGTAAATCATATGTGCCATGTTGTTTCATTTAGGTTTAAAGAGTTAGCTGCTATACCGCCGGTTATGGTTTCCTATAGTGTAAATGCTAGTTTTACAGATAGGAATGTTAGCACAAAAACTGAAAGAAAGGAGATAGCCGAAAAATCTCTGCACACAATGCTTAGTTCTCAAGAGTAAATCATATGTGCCATGTTGTTTCATTTAGGTTTAAAGGGTTAGCTGCTATACCACCAGCTATGCTTTCCTATAGTGTAAATGGTAGTTTTACAGATAGGAATGTAAGCACGAAATCTGAAGAAAAGGAGATAGCTGAAAAATCTCTGCACACAATGCTTAGTTCTCAGAAGTAAATCATATGTGCCATGTTGTTTCATTTAGGTTTAAAGAGTTAGCTCCTATACCGCCGGTTATGCTTTCCTATAGTGTAAATGGTATTTTTCCAGGTAGGTATGTTGGCACAAAAACTGAAGAAATGGAGATACCTGCAAAATCTCTGCACACAATGCTTAGTTCTCAAGAGTAAATCATATGTGCCATGTTGTTTCATTTAGGTTTAAAGAGTTAGCTGCTATACCACCAGCTATGCTTTCCTATAGTGTAAATGCTAGTTTTACAGATAGGAATGTTAGCACAAAAACTGAAAGAAAGGAGATAGCCGCAAAATCTCTGCACACAATGCTTAGTTCTCAGAAGTAAATCATATGTGCCATGTTGTTTCATTTAGGTTTAAAGAGTTAGCTGCTATACCGCCGGATATGCTTTCCTATAGTGTAAATGGTAGTTTTACAGATAGGAATGTTAGCACAAACACTGAAGAAATGGAGATAATTGAAAAATCTCTGCACACAATGCTTAGTTCTCAGAAGTAAATGATATGTGCCATGTTGTTTCATTTAGGTTTAAAGAGTTAGGTGCTATACCGCCTGTTATGCTTTCCTATAGTGTAAATGCTACTTTTACAGATAAGAATGTTAGCACAAAAACTGAAAGAAAGGAGAGAGCCGCAAAATCTCTGCACAGAATTCTTAGGTCTCAGAAGTAAATGATATGTGCCATGTTGTTTCATTTAGGTTTAAAGAGTTAGCTGATATACCGCCGGTTATTCTTTCCTATAGTGTAAATGGTAGTTTTACAGATTGAAATGTTAGCACAAAAACTGAAGAAAAGGAGATAGCTGAAAAATCTCTGTACACAATGTTTAGTTCTCAAAAGTAAATCGTATGTGCCATGTTGTTTCATTTAGGTTTAAAGAGTTAGCTGCTATACCGCCGGTTATGCTTTCCTATAGTGTAAATGGTACTTTTACAGATAGGAATGTTAGCACAATAACTGAAGAAAAGGAGATAGCTGAAAAATCTCTGCACACAATGCTTAGTTCTCAGAAGTAAATCATATGTGCCATGTTGTTTCATTTAGGTTTAAAGACTTAGCTGCTATACCTCCGGCTTTGCTTTCCTATAGTGTAAATGCTAGTTTTATAGATAGGAATGTTAGCACAAAAACTGAAAGAAAGGAGATAGCCGAAAAATCTCTGCACACAATGTTTGGTTCTCAGAAGTAAATCATATGTGCCATGTTGTTTCATTTAGGTTTAAAGAGTTAGCTGCTATACTGCCGGTTATGCTTTCCTATAGTGTAAATGCTAGTTTTACAGACAGGAATGTTAGCACAAAAACTGAAAGAAAGGAGATAGCCACAAAATCTCTGCACACAGTGCTTAGTTCTCAAGAGTAAATCATATGTGCCATGTTGTTTCATTTAGGTTTAAAGAGTTAGCTGCTATACCACCGGTTTTGCTTTCCTATAGTGTAAATTGTAGTTTTACAGATAGGAATGTTAGCACAAAAACTGAAGAAAAGGAGATAGCTGAAAAATCTCTGCACACAATGCTTAATTCTGAGAAGTAAATCATATGTGCCATGTTGTTTCATTTAGGTTTAAAGAGTTAGCTCCTATACCGCCGGTGTGCTTTCCTATAGTGTAAATGGTATTTTTCCAGGTAGGTATGTTGGCACAAAAACTGAAGAAAAGGAGATACCTGCAAAATCTCTGCACACAATGCTTAGTTCTCAGAAGTAAATTATATGTGCCATGTTGTTTCATTTAAGTTTAAAGAGTTAGCTGCTATACCGCCGGTTATGCTTTCCTACAGTGTAAATGCTAGTTTTACAGATAGGAATGTTAGCACAAAAACTGAAAGAAAGGAGATAGCCGCAAAATCTCTGCACACAATGCTTAGTTCTCTGAAGTAAATCATATGTGCCATGTTGTTTCATTTAGGTTTAAAGAGTTAGCTGCTATATCAACGGTTATGCTTTCCTATAGTGTAAATGGTAGTTTTACAGATAGGAATGTTTGCACAAAAACTGACGAAAAGGAGATAGCTGAAAAATCTCTGCACACAATGCTTAGTTCTCAGAAGTAAATCATATGTGCCATGTTGTTTCATTTCGGTTTAAAGAGTTAGCTGCTATAAGGCCGGCTTTGCTTTCCTATAGTGTAAATGGCAGTTTTACAAATAGGAATGTTAGCACAAAAACTGAAAGAAAGGAGATAGCTGCAAAATCTCTGCACACAATGCTTAGTTCCCAGAAGTAAATCATATGTGCCATGTTGTTTCATTTAGGTTTAAAGAGTTAGCTGCTATACCGCCGGTTATGCATTCCGATAGTGTAAATGGTAGTTTTACAGATAGGAATGTTAGCACAAAAACTGAAGAAATGGAGATACTTGAAAATTCTCTGCACACAATGCTTAGTTCTCAGAAGTAAATCAAATGTGCCATGTTGTTTCATTTAGGTTTAAAGAGTTAGCTGCTATACCGCCGGTTATGCTTTCCTATAGTGTAAATGCTACTTTTTCAAATAAGAATGTTAGCACAAAAACTGAAAGGAGATAGCCGCAAAATCTCTGCACAGAATTCTTAGGTCTCAGAAGTAAATGATATGTGCCATGTTGTTTCATTTAGGTTTAAAGAGTTAGCTGCTATACCGCCGGTTATGCTTTCCTATAGTGTAAATGGTAGTTTTACAGATTGAAATGTTAGCACAAAAACTGAAGAAAAGGAGATAGCTGAAATATCTCTGTACACAATGCTTAGTTCTCAGAAGTAAATCGTATGTGCCATGTTGTTTCATTTAGGTTTAAAGAGTTAGCTGCTATACCGCCAGTTATGCTTTCCCATAGTGTAAATGGTACTTTTACAGATAGGAATGTTAGCACAAAAACTGAAGAAAAGGAGATAGCTGAAAAATCTCTGCACACAATGCTTAGTTCTCAGAAGTAAATCATATGTGCCATGTTGTTTCATTTAGGTGTAAAGAGTTAGCTGCTATACCTCCGGCTTTGCTTTCCTATAGTGTAAATGCAAGTTTTACAGATAGGAATGTTAGCACAAAAACTGAAAGAAAGGAGATAGCTGAAAAATCTCTGCACACAATGTTTGGTTCTCAGAAGTAAATCATATGTGCCATGTTGTTTCATTTAGGTTTAAAGAGTTAGCTGCTATACCACCAGCTATGCTTTCCTATAGTGTAAATGGTAGTTTTACAGATAGGAATGTTAGCACAAAAACTGAAGAAAAGGAGATAGCTAAAAAATCTCTGCACACAATGCTTAGTTCTCAGAAGTAAATCATATGTGCCATGTTGTATCATTTAGGTTTAAAGAGTTAGCTCCTATACCGCCGGTTATGCTTTCCTATAGTGTAAATGGTATTTTTCCAGGTAGGTATGTTGGCACAAAAACTGAAGAAAAGGAGATACCTGCAAAATCTCTGCACACAATGCTTAGTTCTCAAGAGTAAATCATATGTGCCATGTTGTTTCATTTAGGTTTAAAGAGTTAGCTGCTATACCACCAGCTATGCTTTCCTATAGTGTAAATGCTAGTTTTACAGGTAGGAATGTTAGCACAAAAACTGAAAGAAAGGAGATAGCCGCAAAATCTCTGCACACAATGCTTAGTTCTCAGAAGTAAATCATATGTGCCATGTTGTTTCATTTAGGTTTAAAGAGTTAGCTGCTATACCGCCGGTTATGCTTTCCTATAGTGTAAATGGTAGTTTTACAGATAGGAATGTTAGCACAAAAACTGAAGAAAAGGAGATAGCTGAAAAATCTCTGCACACAATGCTTAGTTTTCAGAAGTAAATCATATGTGCCATGTTGTTTCATTTAGGTTTAAAGAGTTAGCTGCTATAAGGCAGGCTTTGCTTTCCTATAGTGTAAATGGTAGTTTTACAAATAGGAATGTTAGCACAAAAACTGAAAGAAAGGAGATAGCCGCAAAATCTCTGCACACAGTGCTTGGTTCCTAGAAGTAAATCATATGTGCCATGTTGTTTCATTTAGGTTTAAAGAGTTAGCTGCTATACCGCCGGTTATGCTTTCCTTTAGTGTAAACGGTAGTTTTACAGATAGGAATGTTAGCACAAAAACTGAAGAAATGGAGATAATTGAAAAAACTCTGCACACAATGCTTAGTTCTCAGAAGTAAATCATATGTGCCATGTTGTTTCATTTAGGTTTAAAGAGTTACCTGCTATACCGCCGGTTATGCTTTCCTATAGCGTAAATGCTACTTTTACAGATAAGAATGTTAGCACAAAAACTGAAAGAAAGGAGATAGCCGCAAAATCTCTGCACAGAATTCTTAGGTCTCAGAAGTAAATGATATGTGCCATGTTGTTTCATTTAGGTTTAAAGAGTTAGCTGCTATACCGCCGGTTATGCTTTCCTATAGTGTAAAAGGTAGTTTTACAGATGGAAATGTTAGCACAAAAACTGAAGAAAAGGAGATAGCTGAAAAATCTCTGCACACAATGCTTAGTTCTCAGAAGTAAATCGTATGTGCCGTGTTGTTTCATTTAGGTTTAAAGAGTTAGCTGCTATACCGCCGGTTATGCTTTCCTATAGTGTAAATGATAGTTTTACGGATAGGAATGTTAGCACAAAAACTGAAAGAAAGGAGATAGCCGCAAAATCTCTGCACACAATGCTTAGTTCTCAGAAGTAAATCATATGTGCCATGTTGTTTCATTTAGGTTTAAAGAGTTAGCTGCTATACCACCGGTTATGCTTTCCTATAGTGTAAATGGTAGTTTTACAGATAGGAATGTTAGCACAAAAACTGAAGAAAAGGAGATAGCTGAAAAATCTCTGCACACAATGCTTAGTTCTCAGAAGTAAATCATATGTGCCATGTTGTTTCATTTAGGTTTAAAGAGTTAGCTGCTATAAGGCCGGCTTTGCTTTCCTATAGTGTAAGTGGCAGTTTTACAAATAGGAATGTTAGCACGAAAACTGAAAGAAAGGAGATAGCCGCAAAATCTCTGCACACAATGCTTAGTTCCCAGAAGTAAATCATATGTGCCATGTTGTTTCATTTAGGTTTAAAGAGTTAGCTGCTATACCGCCGGTTATGCTTTCCTATAGTGTAAATGGTAGTTTTACAGATAGGAATGTTAGCACAAAAACTGAAGAAATGGAGATAATTGAAAAATCTCTGCACACAATGCTTAGTTCTCAGAGGTAAATGATATGTGCCATGTTGTTTCATTTAGGTTTAAAGAGTTAGCTGCTATGCCGCCTGTTATGCTTTCCTATAGTGTAAATGCTACTTTTACAGATAAGAATGTTAGCACAAAAACTGAAAGAAAGGAGAGAGCCGCAAAATCTCTGCACAGAATTCTTAGGTCTCAGAAGTAAATGATATGTGCCATGTTGTTTCATTTAGGTTTAAAGAGTTAGCTGCTATACCGCCGGTTATGCTTTCCTATAGTGTAAATGGTAGTTTTACAGATTGAAATGTTAGCACAAAAACTGAAGAAAAGGAGATAGCTGAAAAATCTCTGTACACAATGCTTAGTTCTCAAAAGTAAATCGTATGTGCCATGTTGTTTCATTTAGGTTTAAAGAGTTAGCTGCTATACCGCCGGTTATGCTTTCCTATAGTGTAAATGGTACTTTTACAGATAGGAATGTTAGCACAAAAACTGAAGAAAAGGAGATAGCTGAAAAATGTCTGCACACAATGCTTAGTTCTCAGAAGTAAATCATATGTGCCATGTTGTTTCATTTAGGTTTAAAGAGTTAGGTGCTATACCTCCGGCTTTGCTTTCCTATAGTGTAAATGTTAGTTTTACAGATAGGAATGTTAGCACAAAAACTGAAAGAAAGGAGATAGCCGAAAAATCTCTGCACACAATGTTTGGTTCTCAGAAGTAAATCATATATGCCATGTTGTTTCATTTAGGTTTAAAGAGTTAGCTGCTATACTGCCGGTTATGCTTTCCTATAGTGTAAATGCTAGTTTTACAGATAGGAATGTTAGCACAAAAACTGAAAGAAAGGAGATAGCCACAAAATCTCTGCACACAGTGCTTAGTTCTCAAGAGTAAATCATATGTGCCATGTTGTTTCATTTGGGTTTAAAGAGTTAGCTCCTATACCGCCGGTGTGCTTTCCTATAGTGTAAATGGTATTTTTCCAGGTAGGTATTTTGGCAGAAAAACTGAAGAAAAGGAGATACCTGCAAAATCTCTGCACACAATGCTTAGTTCTAAGAAGTAAATTATATGTGCCATGTTGTTTCATTTAAGTTTAAAGAGTTAGCTGCTATACCGCCGGTTATGCTTTCCTATAGTGTAAATGCTAGTTTTACAGATAGGAATGTTAGCACAAAAACTGAAAGAAAGGAGATAGCCGCAAAATCTCTGCACACAATGCTTAGATCTCTGAAGTAAATCATATGTGCCATGTTGTTTCATTTAGGTTTAAAGAGTTAGCTGCTATACCACCGGTTATGCTTTCCTATAGTGTAAATGGTAGTTTTACAGATAGGAATGTTAGCACAAAAACTGAAGAAAAGGAGATAGCTGAAAAATCTCTGCACGCAATGCTTAGTTCTCAGAAGTAAATCATATGTGCCGTGTTGTTTCATTTAGGTTTAAAGAGTTAGCTGCTATAAGGCCGGCTTTGCTTTCCCATAGTGTAAATGGTAGTTTTACAAATAGGAATGTTAGCACAAAAACTGAAAGAAAGGAGATAGCCGCAAAATCCCTGCACACAATGCTTGGTTCCCAGAAGTAAATCATATGTGCCATGTTGTTTCATTTAGGTTTAAAGAGTTAGCTGCTATACCGCCGGTTATGCTTTCCTATAGTGTAAAAGGTAGTTTTACAGACAGGAATGTTAGCACAAAAACTGATGAAATGGAGATAATTGAAAAATCTCTGCACACAATGCTTAGTTCTCAGAAGTAAATCATATGTGCCACGTTGTTTCATTTAGGTTTAAAGAGTTAGCTGCTTTACCGCCGGTTATGCTTTCCTATAGTGTAAATGCTACTTTTACAGATAAGAATGTTAGCACAAAAACTGAAAGAAAGGAGATAGCCGCAAAATCTCTGCACAGAATTCTTAGGTCTCAGAAGTAAATCATATGTGCCATGTTGTTTCATTTAGGTTTAAAGAGTTAGCTGCTATACCGCCGGTTATGCTTTCCTATAGTGTAAATGCTAGTTTTACAGATAGGAATGTTAGCACAAAAACTGAAAGAAAGGAGATAGCCGCAAAATCTCTGCACACAATGCTTAGTTCTCAGAAGTAAATCATATGTGCCATGTTGTTTCATTTAGGTTTAAAGAGTTAGCTGCTATACCACCGGTTTTGCTTTCCTATAGTGTAAATGGTAGTTTTACAGATAGGAATGTTAGCACAAAAACTGAAGAAAAGGAGATAGCTGAAAAATCTCTGCACACAATGCTTAGTTCTCAGAAGTAAATCATATGTGCCATGTTGTTTCATTTAGGTTTAAAGAGTTAGCTGCTATACCGCCGGTTATGCTTTCCTATAGTGTAAATGCTACTTTTTCAGATAAGAATGTTAGCACAAAAACTGAAAGGAGATAGCCGCAAAATCTCTGCACAGAATTCTTAGGTCTCAGAAGTAAATGATATGTGCCATGTTGTTTCATTTAGGTTTAAAGAGTTAGCTGCTATACCGCCGGTTATGCTTTCCTATAGTGTAAATGGTAGTTTTACAGATTGAAATGTTAGTACAAAAACTGAAGAAAAGGAGATAGCTGAAAAATCTCTGTACACAATGCTTAGTTCTCAGAAGTAAATCGTATGTGCCATGTTGTTTCATTTAGGTTTAAAGAGTTAGCTGCTATACCGCCGGTTATGCTTTCCCATAGTGTAAATGGTACTTTTACAGATAGGAATGTTAGCACAAAAACTGAAGAAAAGGAGATAGCTGAAAAATCTCTGCACACAATGCTTAGTTCTCAGAAGTAAATCATATGTGCCATGTTGTTTCATTTAGGTTTAAAGAGTTAGCTGCTATACCTCCGGCTTTGGTTTCCTATAGTGTAAATGCTAGTTTTACAGATAGGAATGTTAGCACAAAAACTGAAAGAAAGGAGATAGCCGAAAAATCTCTGCACACAATGTTTGGTTCCCAGAAGTAAATCATATGTGCCATGTTGTTTCATTTAGGTTTAAAGAGTTAGCTGCTATACCACCGGTTATGCTTTCCTATAGTGTAAATGGTAGTTTTTCAGATAGGAATGTTAGCACAAAAACTGAAGAAAAGGAGATAGCTGAAAAATCTCTGCACACAATGCTTAGTTCTCACAAGTAAATCATATGTGCCATGTTGTTTCATTTAGGTTTAAAGAGTTAGCTCCTATACCGCCGGTTATGCTTTCCTATAGTGTAAATGGTATTTTTCCAGGTAGGTATGTTGGCACAAAAACTGAAGAAAAGGAGATACCTGCAAAATCTCTGCACACAATGCTTAGTTCTCAAGAGTAAATCATATGTGCCATGTTGTTTCATTTAGGTTTAAAGAGTTAGCTGCTATACCACCAGCTATGCTTTCCTATAGTGTAAATGCTACTTTTTCAGATAAGAATGTTAGCACAAAAACTGAAAGGAGATAGCCGCAAAATCTCTGCACAGAATTCTTAGGTCTCAGAAGTAAATGATATGTGCCATGTTGTTTCATTTAGGTTTAAAGAGTTAGCTGCTATACCGCCGGTTATGCTTTCCTATAGTGTAAATGCTACTTTTTCAGATAAGAATGTTAGCACAAAAACTGAAGAAAAGGAGATAGCTGAAAAATCTCTGCACACAATGCTTAGTTCTCAGAAGTAAATCATATGTGCCATGTTGTTAAATTTAGGTTTAAAGAGTTAGCTGCTATACCACCGGTTATGCTATCCTATAGTGTAAATGCGACTTTTACAGATAGGAATGTTAGCACAAAAACTGAAAGAAAGGAGATAGCCACAAAATCTCTGCACACAATGCGTAGCTCTCAGAAGTAAATCATATGTGCCATGTTGTTTCATTTAGGTTTTAAGAGTTAGCTGCTATACCGCCGGCTTTGCTTTCCTATAGTGTAAATGCTAGTTTTACAGATAGGAATGTTAGCACAAAAACTGAAAAAAAGGAGATAGCCGCAAAATCTCTGCACAGAATTCTTAGGTCTCAGAAGTAAATCATGTTGTTTCATTTAATTTTAAAGAGTTAGATGCTATACCGCCGGTTATTCTTTCCTATAGTGTAAAAGGTAGTTTCACATATAGGAATGTTAGCACAGAAACTGAAGAAAAGGAGATAGCTGAAAAATCTCTGCACACGATGCTTAGTTCTCAGAAGTAAATCATATGTGCCATGTTGTTTCATTTAGGTTTAAGAGTTAGCTGCTATACCGCCGGTTATTCTTTCCTAGAGTGTAAATGCTAGTTTTACAGATAAGTATGTTAGCACAAAAACTGAAAAAAAGGAGATAGCCTCAAAATCAATGCACAGTATTCTTACGTCTCAGAAGTAAATCACTGTGCCATGGTGTTTCATTTAGGTTTAAAGTGTTAGCTGCGATACCCTTAGTTATTCTTTCGTATATAGTAAATGCTAGTATAAAGATATGAATGTTAGCACAAAATCTGAAAGAAAGGAGAGCGCCGCAAAATCTCTGCACACAATGCTTGGTTCCCAGAAGTAAATCATATGTGCCAAGTTGTTTCATTTAGGTTTAAAGAGTTAGCTGCTATACCGCCGGTTATGCTTTCCTTTAGTGTAAATGGTAGTTTTACAGATAGGAATGTTAGCACAAAAACTGAAGAAATGGAGATAATTGAAAAATCTCTGCACAAAATGCTTAGTTCTCAGAAGTAAATCATATGTGCCATGTTGTTTCATTTAGGTTTAAAGAGTTAGCTGCTATACCGCCGGTTATGCTTTCCTATAGTGTAAATGCTACTTTTACAGATAAGAATGTTAGCACAAAAACTGAAAGAAAGGAGATAGCCGCAAAATCTCTGCACAGAATTCTTAGGTCTCAGAAGTAAAAGATATGTGCCATGTTGTTTCATTTAGGTTTAAAGAGTTAGCTGCTATACCGCCGGTTATGCTTTCCTGTAGTGTAAAAGGTAGTTTTACACATTGAAATGTTAGCACAAAAACTGAAGAAAAGGAGATAGCTGAAAAATCTCTGCACACAATGCTTAGTTCTCAAAAGTAAATCGTATGTGCCATGTTGTTTCATTTAGGTTTAAAGAGTTAGCTGCTATACCGCCGGTTATGCTTTCCTATAGTGTAAATGGTACTTTTACAGATAGGAATGTTAGCACAAAAACTCAAGAAAAGGAGATAGCTGAAAAATCTCTGCACACAATGCTTAGTTCTCAGAAGTAAATCATATGTGCCATGTTGTTTCATTTAGGTTTAAAGAGTTAGCTGCTATACCACCGGTTATGCTTTCCTATAGTGTAAATGGTAGTTTTACAGATAGGAATTTTAGCACAAAAACTGAAGAAAAGGAGATACCTGAAAAATCTCTGCACACAATGCTTAGTTCTCAGAAGTAAGTCATATGTGCCATGTTGTTTCATTTAGGTTTAAAGAGTTAGCTGCTATACTGCCGGTTATGCTTTCCTATAGGGTAAAAGCTAGTTTTACAGATAGGAATGTTAACACAAAAACTGAAAGAAAGGAGATAGCCGCAAAATTTCTGCACGCAATGCTTAGTTCTCAGAAGTAAATCGTATGTGCCATGTTGTTTCATTTAGGTTTAAAGAGTTAGCTGCTATACCGCCGGTTATGCTTTCCTATAGTGTAAATGGTACTTTTACAGATAGGAATGTTAGCACAAAAACTGAAGAAAAGGAGATAGCTGAAAAATCTCTGCACACAATGCTTAGTTCTCAGAAGTAAATCATATGTGCCATGTTGTTTCATTTAGGTTTAAAGAGTTAGCTGCTATACCTCCGGCTTTGCTTTCCTATAGTGTAAATGCTAGTTTTACAGATAGGAATGTTAGCACAAAAACTGAAAGAAAGGAGATAGCCGAAAAATCTCTGCACACAATGTTTGGTTCTCAGAAGTAAATCATATGTGCCATGTTGTTTCATTAAGTTTTAAAGAGTTAGCTGCTATACTGCCGGTTATGCTTTCCTATAGTGTAAATGCTAGTTTTACAGATAGGAATGTTAGCACAAAAACTGAAAGAAAGGAGATAGCCGCAAAATCTCTGCACACAATGCTTAGTTCTCAGAAGTAAATCATATGTGCCATGTTGTTTCATTTAGGTTTAAAGAGTTAGCTGCTATAAGGCCGGCTTTGCTTTCCTATAGTGTAAATGGTAGTTTTACAAATAGGAATGTTAGCACAAAAACTGAAAGAAAGGAGATAGCCACAAAATCTCTGCACACAGTGCTTGGTTCCCAGAAGTAAATCATATGTGCCATGTTGTTTCATTTAGGTTTAAAGAGTTAGCTGCTATACCGCCGGTTATGCTTTCCTTTAGTGAAAATGGTAGTTTTACAGATAGGAATGTTAGCAGAAAAACTGAAGAAATGGAGATAATTGAAAAATCTCTGCACACAATGCTTAGTTCTCAGAAGTAAATTATATGTGCCATGTTGTTTCATTTAGGTTTAAAGAGTTAGCTGCTATACCGCCGGTTATGCTTTCCTATAGTGTAAATGCTACTTTTACAGATAAGAATGTTAGCACAAAAACTGAAAGAAGGGAGATAGCCGCAAAATTTCTGCACAGAATTCTTAGGTCTCAGAAGTAATTGATATGTGCCATGTTGTTTCATTTAGGTTTAAAGAGTTAGCTGCTATACCGCCGGTTATGCTTTCCTATAGTATAAAAGGTAGTTTTACAGATTGAAATGTTAGCACAAAAACTGAAGAAAAGGAGATAGCTGAAAAATCTCTGCACACAATGCTTAGTTCTCAGAAGTAAATCGTATGTGCCATGTTGTTTCATTTAGGTTTAAAGAGTTAGCTGCTATACCGCCGGTTATGCTTTCCTATAGTGTAAATGGTACTTTTACAGATAGGAATGTTAGCACAAAAACTGAAGAAAAGGAGATAGCTGAAAAATCTCTGCACACAATGCTTAGTTCTCAGAAGTAAATCATATGTGCCATGTTGTTTCATTTAGGTTTAAAGAGTTAGCTGCTATACCACCGGTTATGCTTTCCTATAGTGTAAATGGTAGTTTTACAGATAGGAATGTTAGCACAAAAACTGAAGAAAAGGAGATAGCTGAAAAATCTCTGCACACAATGCTTAGTTCTCAGAAGTAAATCATATGTGCCATGTTGTTTCATTTAGGTTTAAAGAGTTAGCTGCTATACCGCCGTTTATGCTTTCCTATAGTGTAAATGGTACTTTTACAGATAGGAATGTTAGCACAAAAACTGAAGAAAAGGAGATAGCTGAAAAATCTCTGCACACAATGCTTAGTTCTCAGAAGTAAATCATATGTGCCATGTTGTTTCATTTAGGTTTAAAGAGTTAGCTGCTATACCTCCGGCTTTGCTTTCCTATAGTGTAAATGCTAGTTTTATAGATAGGAATGTTAGCACAAAAACTGAAAGAAAGGAGATAGCCGAAAAATCTCTGCACACAATGTTTGGTTCTCAGAAGTAAATCATATGTGCCATGTTGTTTCATTTAGGTTTAAAGAGTTAGCTGCTATACTGCCGGTTATGCTTTCCTACAGTGTAAATGCTAGTTTTACAGATAGGAATGTTAACACAAAAACTGAAAGAAAGGAGATAGCCACAAAATCTCTGCACACAGTGCTTAGTTCTCAAGAGTAAATCATATGTGCCATGTTGTTTCATTTAGGTTTAAAGAGTTAGCTGCTATACCACCGGTTTTGCTTTCCTATAGTGTAAATGGTAGTTTTACAGATAGCAATGTTAGCACAAAAACTGAAGAAAAGGAGATAGCTGAAAAATCTCTGCACACAATGCTTAATTCTCAGAAGTAAATCATATGAGCCATGTTGTTTCATTTAGGTTTAAAGAGTTAGCTCCTATACCGCCGGTGTGCTTTCCTATAGTGTAAATGGTATTTTTCCAGGTAGGTATGTTGGCACAAAAACTGAAGAAAAGGAGATACCTGCAAAATCTCTGCACACAATGCTTAGTTCTCAGAAGTAAATCATATGTGCCATGTTGTTTCATTTAGGTTTAAAGAGTTAGCTGCTATACCGCCGGTTATGCTTTCCTATAGTGTAAATGGTAGTTTTACAGATAGGAATGTTAGCACAAAAACTGAAGAATTGGAGATAGCTGAAAAATCTCTGCACACAATGCTTAGTTTTCAGAAGTAAATCATATGTGCCATGTTGTTTCATTTAGGTTTAAAGAGTTAGCTGCTATAAGGCCGGCTTCGCTTTCCCATAGTGTAAATGGTAGTTTTACAGATAGGAATGTTAACACAAATACTGAAAGAAAGGAGATAGCCGCAAAATCTCTGCACACAATGCTTGGTTCCCAGAAGTAAATCATATGTGCCATGTTGTTTCATTTAGGATTAAAGAGTTAGCTGCTATACCGCCGGTTATGCTTTCCTATAGGGTAAATGCTACTTTTACAGATAAGAATGTTAGCACAAAAACTGAAAGGAGATAGCCGCAAAATCTCTGCACAGAATTCTTAGGTCTCAGAAGTAAATGATATGTGCCATGTTGTTTCATTTAGGTTTAAAGAGTTAGCTGCTATACCTCCGGTTATGCTTTCCTATAGTGTAAATTGTAGTTTTACAGATTGAAATGTTAGCACAAAAACTGAGGAAAAGGAGATAGCTGAAAAATCTCTGTACACAATGCTTAGTTCTCAGAAGTAAATCGTATGTGCCATGTTGTTTCATTTAGGTGTAAAGAGTTAGCTGGTATACCGCCGGTTATGCTTTCCTATAGTGTAAATGGTACTTTTATGGATAGGAATGTTAGCACAAAAAATGAAGAAAAGGAGAAAGCTGAAAAATCTCTGCACACAATGCTTAGTTCTCAGAAGTAAATCATATGTGCCATGTTGTTTCATTTAGGTTTAAAGAGTTAGCTGCTATACCGCCGGTTATGCTTTCCTATAGTGTAAATGGTACTTTTACAGATAGGAATGTTAGTACAAAAACTGAAGAAAAGGAGATAGCTGAAAAACCTCTGCACACAATGCTTAGTTCTCAGAAGTAAATCATATGTGCCGTGTTGTTTCATTTAGGTTTAAAGAGTTAGCTGCTATAAGGATGGCTTTGCTTTCCCATAGTGTAAATGGTAGTTTTACAAATAGGAATGTTAGCACAAAAACTGAAAGAAAGGAGATAGCCGCAAAATCCCTGCACACAATGCTTGGTTCCCAGAAGTAAATCATATGTGCCATGTTGTTTCATTTAGGTTTAAAGAGTTAGCTGCTATACCGCCGGTTATGCTTTCCTATAGTGTAAAAGGTAGTTTTACAGACAGGAATGTTAGCACAAAAACTGAAGAAATGGAGATAATTGAAAAATCTCTGCACACAATGCTTAGTTCTCAGAAGTAAATCATATGTGCCACGTTGTTTCATTTAGGTTTAAAGAGTTAGCGGCTATACCGCCGGTTATGCTTTCCTATAGTGTAAATGCTACTTTTACAGATAAGAATGTTAGCACAAAAACTGAAAGAAAGGAGATAGCCGCAAAATCTCTGCACAGAATTCTTAGGTCTCAGAAGTAAATCATATGTGCCATGTTGTTTCATTTAGGTTTAAAGAGTTAGCTGCTATACCGCCGGTTATGCTTTCCTATAGTGTAAATGCTACTTTTTCAGATAAGAATGTTAGCACAAAAACTGAAGAAAAGGAGATAGCTGAAAAATCTCTGCACACAATGCTTAGTTCTCAGAAGTAAATCATATGTGCCATGTTGTTTCATTTAGGTTTAAAGAGTTAGCTGCTATACCTCCGGCTTTGCTTTCCTATAGTGTAAATGCTAGTTTTACAGATAGGAATGTTAGCACAAAAACTGAAAGAAAGGAGATAGCCGAAAAATCTCTGCACACAATGTTTGGTTCTCAGAAGTAAATCATATATGCCATGTTGTTTCATTTAGGTTTAAAGAGTTAGCTGCTGTACTGCCGGTTATGCTTTCCTATAGTGTAAATGCTAGTTTTACAGATAGGAATGTTAGCACAAAAACTGAAAGAAAGGAGATAGCCGCAAAATCTTTGCACACAATGCTTAGTTCTCAAGAGTAAATCATATGTGCCATGTTGTTTCATTTAGGTTTAAAGAGTTAGCTGCTATACCACCAGCTATGCTTTCCTATAGTGTAAATGGTAGTTTTACAGACAGGAATGTTAGCACAAAAACTGAAGAAAAGGAGATAGCTGAAAAATCTCTGCACACAATGCTTAGTTCTCAGAAGTAAATCATATGTGCCATGTTGTTTCATTTAGGTTTAAAGAGTTAGCTCCTATACCGCCGGTTATGCTTTCCTATAGTGTAAAAGGTATTTTTCCAGGTAGGTATGTTGGCACAAAAACTGAAGAAAAGGAGATACCTGCAAAATCTCTGCACACAATGCTTAGTTCTCAAGAGTAAATCATATGTGCCATGTTGTTTCATTTAGGTTTAAAGAGTTAGCTGCTATACCACCAGCTATGCTTTCCTATAGTGTAAATGCTAGTTTTACAGATAGGAATGTTAGCACAAAAACTGAAAGAAAGGAGATAGCCGCAAAATCTCTCCACACAATGCTTAGTTCTCAGAAGTAAATCATATGTGCCATGTTGTTTCATTTAGATTTAAAGAGTTAGCTGCTATACCGCCGGTTATGCTTTCCTATAGTGTAAATGGTAGTTTTACAGATAGCAATGTTAGCACAAAAACTGAAGAAAAGGAGATAGCTGAAAAATCTCTGCACACAATGCTTAGTTTTCAGAAGTAAATCATATGTGCCGTGTTGTTTCATTTAGGTTTAAAGAGTTAGCTGCTATAAGGCCGGCTTCGCTTTCCTATAGTGTAAATGGTAGTTTTACAAATAGGAATGTTAGCACAAAAACTGAAAGAAAGGAGATAGCCGCAAAATCTCTGCACACAATGCTTGGTTCCCAGAAGTAAATCATATGTGCCATGTTGTTTCATTTAGGTTTAAAGAGTTAGCTGCTATACCTCCGGCTTTGCTTTCCTATAGTGTAAATGCTAGTTTTACAGATAGGAAAGTTAGCACAAAAACTGAAAGAAAGGAGATAGCCGAAAAATCTCTGCACACAATGTTTGGTTCTCAGAAGTAAATCATATGTGCCATGTTTTTTCATTTAGGTTTAAAGAGTTAGCTGCTATACTGCCGGTTATGCTTTCCTATAGGGTAAAAGCTAGTTTTACAGATAGGAATGTTAACACAAAAACTGAAAGAAAGGAGATAGCCGCAAAATCTCTGCACACAATGCTTAGTTCTCAGAAGTAAATCGTATGTGCCATGTTGTTTCATTTAGGTTTAAAGAGTTAGCTGCTATACCGCCGGTTATGCTTTCCTATAGTGTAAATGGTAGTTTTACAGATAGGAATGTTAGCACAAAAACTGAAGAAAAGGAGATAGCTGAAAAATCTCTGCACACAATGCTTAGTTCTCAGAAGTAAATCATATGTGCCATGTTGTTTCATTTAGGTTTAAAGAGTTAGCTGCTATACCTCCGGCTTTGCTTTCCTATAGTGTAAATGCTAGTTTTACAGATAGGAATGTTAGCACAAAAACTGAAAGAAAGGAGAGCGCCGAAAAATCTCTCCACACAATGCTTAGTTCTCAAGAGTAAATCATATGTGCCATGTTGTTTCATTTAGGTTTAAAGAGTTAGGTGCTATACCACCGGTTATGCTTTCCTATAGTGTAAATGGTAGTTTTACAGATAGGAATGTTAACACAAAAACTGAAGAAAAGGAGATAGCTGAAAAATCTCTGCACACAATGCTTAGTTCTCAGAAGTAAAACATATGTGCCATGTTGTTTCATTTAGGTTTAAAGAGTTAGCTCCTATACCGCCGGTGTGCTTTCCTATAGTGTAAATGGTATTTTTCCAGGTAGGTATGTTGGCACAAAAACTGAAGAAAAGGAGATACCTGCAAAATCTCTGCACACAATGCTTAGTTCTCAGAAGTAAATTATATGTGCCATGTTGTTTCATTTAAGTTTAAAGAGTTAGCTGCTATACCGCCAGTTATGCTTTCCTATAGTGTAAATGCTAGTTTTACAGATAGGAATGTTAGCACAAAAACTGAAAGAAAGGAGAGAGCCGCAAAATCTCTGCACACAGTCCTTAGTTCTCTGAAGTAAATCATATGTGCCATGTTGTTTCATTTAGGTTTAAAGAGTTAGCTGCTATACCACCGGTTATGCTTTCCTATAGTGTAAATGGTAGTTTTACAGATAGGAATGTTAGCACAAAAACTGAAGAAAAGGAGATAGCTGAAAAATCTCTGCACACAATGCTTAGTTCTCAGAAGTAAATCATATGTGCCATGTTGTTTCATTTAGGTTTAAAGAGTTAGGTGCTATACCTCCGGCTTTGCTTTCCTATAGTGTAAATGCTAGTTTTACAGATAGGAAAGTTAGCACAAAAACTGAAAGAAAGGAGATAGCCGAAAAATCTCTGCACACAATGTTTGGTTCTCAGAAGTAAATCATATGTGCCATGTTGTTTCATTTAGGTTTAAAGAGTTAGCTGCTATACTGCCGGTTATGCTTTCCTATAGGGTAAAAGCTAGTTTTACAGATAGGAATGTTAACACAAAAACTGAAAGAAAGGAGATAGCCGCAAAATTTCTGCACACAATGCTTAGTTCTCAGAAGTAAATCGTATGTGCCATGTTGTTTCATTTAGGTTTAAAGATTTAGCTGCTATACCGCCGGTTATGCTTTCCTATAGTGTAAATGGTAGTTTTACAGATAGGAATGTTAGCACAAAAACTGAAGAAAAGGAGATAGCTGAAAAATCTCTGCACACAATGCTTAGTTCTCAGAAGTAAATCATATGTGCCATGTTGTTTCATTTAGGTTTAAAGAGTTAGCTGCTATACCTCCGGCTTTGCTTTCCTATAGTGTAAATGCTAGTTTTACAGATAGGAATGTTAGCACAAAAACTGAAAGAAAGGAGATAGCCGCAAAATCTCTGCACACAATGCTTAGTTCTCAAGAGTAAATCATATGTGCCATGTTGTTTCATTTAGGTTTAAAGAGTTAGCTGCTATACCACCGGTTATGCTTTCCCATAGTGTAAATGGTACTTTTACAGATAGGAATGTTAGCACAAAAACTGAAGAAAAGGAGATAGCTAAAAAATCTCTGCACACAATGCTTAGTTCTCAGAAGTAAATCATATGTGCCATGTTGTTTCATTTAGGTTTAAAGAGTTAGCTGCTATACCACCGGTTATGCTTTCCCATAGTGTAAATGGTACTTTTACAGATAGGAATGTTAGCACAAAAACTGAAGAAAAGGAGATAGCTAAAAAATCTCTGCACACAATGCTTAGTTCTCAGAAGTAAATCATATGTGCCATGTTGTTTCATTTAGGTTTAAAGAGTTAGCTGCTATACCTCCGGCTTTGCTTTCCTATAGTGTAAATGCTAGTTTTACAGATAGGAATGTTAGCACAAAAACTGAAAGAAAGGAGATAGCCGAAAAATCTCTGCACACAATGTTTGGTTCTCAGAAGTAAATCATATGTGCCATGTTGTTTCATTTAGGTTTAAAGAGTTAGCTGCTATACTGCCGGTTATGCTTTCCTATAGTGTAAATGCTAGTTTTACAAATAGGAATGTTAGCACAAAAACTGAAAGAAAGGAGATAGCCGAAAAATCTCTGCACACAATGCTTAGTTCTCAAGAATAAATCATATGTGCCATGTAGTTTCATTTAGGTTTAAAGAGTTAGCTGCTATACCACCAGCTATGCTTTCCTTTAGTGTAAATGGTAGTTTTACAGATAGGAATGTTAGCACAAAAACTGAAGAAAAGGAGATAGCTGAAAAATCTCTGCACACAATGCTTAGTTCTCAGAAGTAAATCATATGTGCCATGTTGTTTCATTTAGGTTTAAAGAGTTAGCTCCTATACCGCCGGTTATGCTTTCCTATAGTGTAAATGGTATTTTTCCAGGTAGGTATGTTGGCACAAAAACTGAAGAAATGGAGATACCTGCAAAATCTCTGCACACAATGCTTAGTTCTCAAGAGTAAATCATATGTGCCATGTTGTTTCATTTAGGTTTAAAGAGTTAGCTGCTATACCACCAGCTATGCTTTCCTATAGTGTAAATGCTAGTTTTACAGATAGGAATGTTAGCACAAAAACTGAAAGAAAGGAGATAGCCGCAAAATCTCTGCACACAATGCTTAGTTCTCAGAAGTAAATCATATGTGCCATGTTGTTTCATTTAGGTTTAAAGAGTTAGCTGCTATACCGCCGGTTATGCTTTCCTATAGTGTAAATGCTACTTTTACAGATAAGAATGTTAGCACAAAAACTGAAAGAAAGGAGATAGCCGCAAAATCTCTGCACAGAATTCTTAGGTCACAGAAGTAAATGATATGTGCCATGTTGTTTCATTTAGGTTTAAAGAGTTAGCTGCTATACCGCCGGTTATGCTTTCCTATAGTGTAAAAGGTAGTTTTACAGATGGAAATGTTAGCACAAAAACTGAAGAAAAGGAGATAGCTGAAAGATCTCTACACACAATGCTTAGTTCTCAGAAGTAAATCGTATGTGCCATGTTGTTTCATTTAGGTTTAAAGAGTTAGCTGCTATACCACCGGTTATGCTTTCCTATAGTCTAAATGGTAGTTTTACAGATAGGAATGTTAGCACAAAAACTGAAGAAAAGGAGATAGCTGAAAAATCTCTGCACACAATGCTTAGTTCTCAGAAGTAAATCATATGTGCCATGTTGTTTCATTTAGGTTTAAAGAGTTAGCTGCTATACCTCCGGCTTTGCTTTCCTATAGTGTAAATGCTACTTTTTCAGATAAGAATGTTAGCACAAAAACTGAAAGTAGATAGCCGCAAAATCTCTGCACAGAATTCTTAGGTCTCAGAAGTAAATGATATGTGCCATGTTGTTTCATTTATGTTTAAAGAGTTAGCTGCTATACCGCCGGTTATGCTTTCCTGTAGTGTAAATGGTAGTTTTACAGATTGAAATGTTAGCACAAAAACTGAAGAAAAGGAAATAGCTGAAAAATCTCTGTACACAATGCTTAGTTCTCAGAAGTAAATCGTATGTGCCATGTTGTTTCATTTAGGTTTAAAGAGTTAGCTGCTATACCACCGGTTATGCTTTCCCATAGTGTAAATGGTACTTTTACAGATAGGAATGTTAGCACAAAAACTGAAGAAAAGGAGATAGTTAAAAAATCTCTGCACACAATGCTTAGTTCTCAGAAGTAAATCATATGTGCCATGTTGTTTCATTTAGGTTTAAAGAGTTAGCTGCTATACCTCCGGCTTTGCTTTCCTATAGTGTAAATGCTAGTTTTACAGAGAGGAATGTTAGCACAAAAACTGAAAGAAAGGAGATAGCCGAAAAATCTCTGCACACAATGTTTGGTTCTCAGAAGTAAATCATATGTGCCATGTTGTTTCATTTAGGTTTAAAGAGTTAGCTGCTATACTGCCGGTTATGCTTTCCTATAGTGTAAATGCTAGTTTTACAAATAGGAATGTTAGCACAAAAACTGAAAGAAAGGAGATAGCCGAAAAATCTCTGCACACAATGCTTAGTTCTCAAGAATAAATCATATGTGCCATGTTGTTTCATTTAGGTTTAAAGAGTTAGCTGCTATACCACCAGCTATGCTTTCCTATAGTGTAAATGGTAGTTTTACAGATAGGAATGTTAGCACAAAAACTGAAGAAAAGGAGATAGCTGAAAAATCTCTGCACACAATGCTTAGTTCTCAGAAGTAAATTATATGTGCCATGTTGTTTCATTTAGGTTTAAAGAGTTAGCTCCTATACCGCCGGTTATGCTTTCCTATAGTGTAAATGGTATTTTTCCAGGTAGGTATGTTGGCACAAAAACTGAAGAAATGGAGATACCTGCAAAATCTCTGCACTCAATGCTTAGTTCTCAGAAGTAAATCATATGTGCCATGTTGTTTCATTTAGGTTTAAAGAGTTAGCTGCTATACCGCCGGTTATGCTTTCCTATAGTGTAAATGCTACTTTTACAGATAAGAATGTTAGCACAAAAACTGAAAGAAAGGAGATAGCCGCAAAATCTCTGCACAGAATTCTTAGGTCTCAGAAGTAAATGATATGTGCCATGTTGTTTCATTTAGGTTTAAAGAGTTAGCTGCTATACCGCCGGTTATGCTTTCCTATAGTGTAAAAGGTAGTTTTACAGATGGAAATGTTAGCACAAAAACTGAAGAAAAGGAGATAGCTGAAAAATCTCTGCACACAATGCTTAGTTCTCAGAAGTAAATCGTATGTGCCATGTTGTTTCATTTAGGTTTAAAGAGTTAGCTGCTATACCGCCGGTTATGCTTTCCTATAGTGTGAAAGATAGTTTTACAGATAGGAATGTTAGCACAAAAACTGAAAGAAAGGAGATAGCCGCAAAATCTCTGCACACAATGCTTGGTTCCCAGAAGTAAATCATATGTGCCATGTTGTTTCATTTAGGTTTAAAGAGTTAGCTGCTATACCGCCGGTTATGCTTTCCTATAGTGTAAATGGTAGTTTTACAGATAGGAATGTTAGCACAAAAACTGAAGAAATGGAGATAATTGAAAAATCTCTGCACACAATGCTTAGTTCTCAGAAGTAAATGATATGTGCCATGTTGTTTCATTTAGGTTTAAAGAGTTAGCTGCTATACCACCTGTTATGCTTTCCTATAGTGTAAATGCTACTTTTACAGATAAGAATGTTAGCACAAAAACTGAAAGAAAGGAGAGAGCCGCAAAATCTCTGCACAGAATTCTTAGGTCTCAGAAGTAAATGATATGTGCCATGTTGTTTCATTTAGGTTTAAAGAGTTAGCTGCTATACCACCGGCTATGCTTTCCTATAGTGTAAATGCTAGATTTCCAGATAGGAATGTTAGCACAAAAACTGAAAGAAAGGAGATAGCCGCAAAATCTCTGCACACAATGCTTAGTTCTCAGAAGTAAATCATATGTGCCATGTTGTTTCATTTAGATTTAAAGAGTTAGCTGCTATACCGCCGGTTATGCTTTCCTATAGTGTAAATGGTAGTTTTACAGATAGCAATGTTAGCAAAAAACTGAAGAAAAGGAGATACCTGAAAAATCTCTGCACACAATGCTTAGTTCTCAGAAGTAAATCATATGTGCCATGTTGTTTCATTTAGGTTTAAAGAGTTAGCTGCTATACCTCCGGCTTTGCTTTCCTATAGTGTAAATGCTAGTTTTACAGAGAGGAATGTTAGCACAAAAACTGAAAGAAAGGAGATAGCAGAAAAATCTATGCACACAATGTTTGGTTCTCAGAAGTAAATCATATGTGCCATGTTGTTTCATTTAGGTTTAAAGAGTTAGCTGCTATACCGCCGGTTATGCTTTCCTATAGGGTAAATGCTACTTTTACAGATAAGAATGTTAGCACAAAAACTGAAAGGTGATAGCCGCAAAATCTCTGCACAGAATTCTTAGGTCTCAGAAGTAAATGATATGTGCCATGTTGTTTCATTTAGGTTTAAAGAGTTAGCTGCTATACCTCCGGTTATGCTTTCCTATAGTGTAAATTGTAGTTTTACAGATTGAAATGTTAGCACAAAAACTGAAGAAAAGGAGATAGCTGAAAAATCTCTGTACACAATGCTTAGTTCTCAGAAGTAAATCGTATGTGCCATGTTGTTTCATTTAGGTTTAAAGAGTTAGCTGGTATACCGCCGGTTATGCTTTCCTATAGTGTAAATGGTACTTTTACGGATAGGAATGTTAGCACAAAAACTGAAGAAAAGGAGAAAGCTGAAAAATCTCTACACACAATGCTTAGTTCTCAGAAGTAAATCATATGTGCCATGTTGTTTCATTTAGGTTTAAAGAGTTAGCTGCTATACCTCCGGCTTTGCTTTCCTATAGTGTAAATTCTAGTTTTACAGATAGGAATGTTAGCACAAAAACTGGAAGAAAGGAGATAGCCGAAAAATCTCTGCACACAATGTTTGGTTCTCAGAAGTAAATCATATGTGCCATGTTGTTTCATTTAGGTTTAAAGAGTTAGCTGCTATACTGCCGGTTATGCTTTCCTATAGTGTAAATGCTAGTTTTACAGATAGGAATGTTAGCACAAAAACTGAAAGAAAGGAGATAGCAGCAAAATCTCTGCACACAATAGTTAGTTCTCAGCAGTAAATCATATGTGCCATGTTGTTTCATTTAGGTTTAAAGACTTAGCTGCTATACCACCGGTTATGCTTTCCTATAGTGTAAATGGTAGTTTTACAGATAGGAATGTTAGCACAAAAACTGAAGAAAAGGAGATAGCTGAAAAATCTCTGCACACAATGCTTAGTTCTCAGAAGTATATCATATGTGCCAAGTTGTTTCATTTAGGTTTAAAGAGTTAGCTGCTATAAGGCCGGCTTTGCTTTCCTATAGTGTAAATGGTAGTTTTACAAATAGGAATGTTAGCACAAAAACTGAAAGAAAGGAGATAGCCGCAAAATCTCTGCACAGAATTCTTAGGTCTCAGAAGTAAATAATATGTGCCATGTTGTTTCATTTAATTTTAAAGAGTTAGATGCTATACCGCCGGTTATGCTTTCCTATAGTGTAAAAGGTAGTTTCACATATAAGAATGTTAGCACAGAAACTGAAGAAAAGGAGATAGCTGAAAAATCTCTGCACACAATGCTTAGTTTTCAGAAGTAAATCATATGTGCCATGTTGTTTCATTTAGGTTTAAAGAGTTAGCTGCTATAAGGCCGGCTTCGCTTTCCTATAGTGTAAATGGTAGTTTTACAAATAGGAATGTTAGCACAAAAACTGAAAGAAAGGAGATAGCCGCAAAATCTCTGCACACAATGCTTGGTTCCCAGAAGTAAATCATATGTGCCATGTTGTTTCATTTAGGTTTAAAGAGTTAGCTGCTATACCGCCGGTTATGCTTTCCTATAGGGTAAATGCTACTTTTACAGATAAGAATGTTAGCACAAAAACTGAAAGGAGATAGCCGCAAAATCTCTGCACAGAATTCTTAGGTCTCAGAAGTAAATGATATGTGCCATGTTGTTTCATTTAGGTTTAAAGAGTTAGCTGCTATACCTCCGGTTATGCTTTCCTATAGTGTAAATTGTAGTTTTACAGATTGAAATGTTAGCACAAAAACTGAAGAAAAGGAGATAGCTGAAAAATCTCTCCACACAATGCTTAGTTCTCAGAAGTAAATCGTATGTGCCATGTTGTTTCATTTAGGTTTAAAGAGTTAGCTGGTATACCGCCGGTTATGCTTTCCTATAGTGTAAATGGTACTTTTACGGATAGGAATGTTAGCACAAAAACTGAAGAAAAGGAGAAAGCTGAAAAATCTCTGCACACAATGCTTAGTTCTCAGAAGTAAATCATATGTGCCATGTTGTTTCATTTAGGTTTAAAGAGTTAGCTGCTATACCTCCGGCTTTGCTTTCCTATAGTGTAAATGCTAGTTTTACAGATAGGAATGTTAGCACAAAAACTGGAAGAAAGGAGATAGCCGAAAAATCTCTGCACACAATGTTTGGTTCTCAGAAGTAAATCATATGTGCCATGTTGTTTCATTTAGGTTTAAAGAGTTAGCTGCTATACTGCCGGTTATGCTTTCCTATAGTGTAAATGCTAGTTTTACAGATAGGAATGTTAGCACAAAAACTGAAAGAAAGGAGATAGCAGCAAAATCTCTGCACACAATAGTTAGTTCTCAGAAGTAAATCATATGTGCCATGTTGTTTCATTTAGGTTTAAAGAGTTAGCTGCTATACCACCGGTTATGCTTTCCTATAGTGTAAATGGTAGTTTTACAGATAGGAATGTTAGCACAAAAACTGAAGAAAAGGAGATAGCTGAAAAATCTCTGCACACAATGCTTAGTTCTCAGAAGTATATCATATGTGCCAAGTTGTTTCATTTAGGTTTAAAGAGTTAGCTGCTATAAGGCCGGCTTTGCTTTCCTATAGTGTAAATGGTAGTTTTACAAATAGGAATGTTAGCACAAAAACTGAAAGAAAGGAGATAGCCGCAAAATCTCTGCACAGAATTCTTAGGTCTCAGAAGTAAATCATATGTGCCATGTTGTTTCATTTAATTTTAAAGAGTTAGATGCTATACCGGCGGTTATGCTTTCCTATAGTGTAAAAGGTAGTTTCACATATAGGAATGTTAGCACAGAAACTGAAGAAAAGGAGATAGCTGAAAAATCTCTGCACACAATGCTTAGTTCTCAGAAGTATATCATATGTGCCATGTTGTTTCATTTAGGTTTAAGAGTTAGCTGCTATACCGCCGGTTATTCTTTCCTAGAGTGTAAATGCTAGTTTTACAGATAATTATGTTAGCACAAAAACTGAAAAAAAGGAGATAGCCTCAAAATCAATGCACAGTATTCTTACGTCTCAGAAGTAAATCACTGTGCCATGGTGTTTCATTTAGGTTTAAAGTGTTAGCTGCGATAACCTTAGTTATTCTTTCGTATATAGTAAATGCTAGTATAAAGATATGAATGTTAGCACAAAATCTGGAAGAAAGGAGAGCGCCGCAAAACCTCTGCACACAATGCTTAGTTCTCAGAAGTAAATCATATGTGCCATGTTGTTTCATTTAGGTTTAAAGAGTTAGCTGCTATACCGCCGGTTATGATTTCCTATAGTGTAAATGCTACTTTTACAGATAAGAATGGTAGCACAAAAACTGAAAGAAAGGAGATAGCCGCAAAATCTCTGCACAGAATTCTTAGGTCTCAGAAGTAAATGATATGTGCCATGTTGTTTCATTTAGGTTTAAAGAGTTAGCTGCTATACCGACGGTTATGCTTTCCTATAGTGTAAAGGGTAGTTTTACAGATTGAAATGTTAGCACAAAAACTGAAGAAAAGGAGATAGCTGAAAAATCTCTCCACACAATGCTTAGTTCTCAGAAGTAAATCGTATGGGCCATGTTGTTTCATTTAGATTTAAAGAGTTAGCTGCTATACCGCCGGTTATGCTTTCCTATAGTGTAAATGTTACTTTTACAGATAGGAATGTTAGCACAAAAACTGAAGAAAAGGAGATAGCTGAAAACTCTCTGCACACAATGCTTAGTTGTCAGAAGTAAATCATATGTGCCATGTTGTTTCATTTAGGTTTAAAGAGTTAGCTGCTATACCTCCGGCTTTGCTTTCCTATAGTGTAAATGCTAGTTTTACAGATAGGAATGTTAGCACAAAAACTGAAAGAAAGGAGATAGCCGAAAAATCTCTGCACACAATGTTTGGTTCTCAGAAGTAAATCATATGTGCCATGTTGTTTCATTTAGGTTTAAAGAGTTAGCTGCTATACCACCGGTTATGCTTTCCTATAGTGTAAATGGTAGTTTTACAGATAGGAATGTTAGCACAAAAACTGAAGAAAAGGAGATAGCTGAAAAATCTCTGCACACAATGCTTAGTTATCACAAGTAAATCATATGTGCCATGTTGTTTCATTTAGGTTTAAAGAGTTAGCTGCTATAAGGCCGGCTTTGCTTTCCTATAGTGTAAATGGTAGTTTTACAAATAGGAATGTTAGCACAAAAACTGAAAGAAAGGAGATAGCCGCAAAATCTCTGCACACAATGCTTGGTTCCCAGAAGTAAATCATATGTGCCATGTTGTTTCATTTAGGTTTAAAGAGTTAGCTGCTATACCGCCGGTTATGCTTTCCTTTAGAGTAAATGGTAGTTTTACAGATAGGAATGTTAGCACAAAAACTGAAGAAATGGAGATAATTGAAAAATCTCTGCACACAATGCTTAGTTCTCAGAAGTAAATCATATGTGCCATGTTGTTTCATTTAGGTTTGAAGAGTTAGCTGCTATACCGCCGGTTATGCTTTCCTATAGTGTAAATGCTACTTTTTCAGATAAGAATGTTAGCACAAAAACTGAAAGGAGATAGCCGCAAAATCTCTGCACAGAATTCTTAGGTCTCAGAAGTAAATGATATGTGCCATGTTGTTTCATTTATGTTTAAAGAGTTAGCTGCTATACCGCCGGTTATGCTTTCCTATAGTGTAAATGGTAGTTTTACAGATTGAAATGTTAGCACAAAAACTGAAGAAAAGGAGATAGCTGAAAAATCTCTGTACACAATGCTTAGTTCTCAGAAGTAAATCGTATGTGCCATGTTGTTTCATTTAGGTTTAAAGAGTTAGCTGCTATACCGCCGGTTATGCTTTCCCATAGTGTAAATGGTACTTTTACAGATAGGAATGTTAGCACAAAAACTGAAGAAAAGGAGATAGCTGAAAAATCTCTGCACACAATGCTTAGTTCTCAGAAGTAAATCATATGTGCCATGTTGTTTCATTTAGGTTTAAAGAGTTAGCTGCTATACCTCCGGCTTTGCTTTCCTATAGTGTAAATGCTAGTTTTACAGATAGGAATGTTAGCACAAAAACTGAAAGAAAGGAGATAGCCGCAAAATCTCTGCACACAATGCTTAGTTCTCAGAAGTAAATCATATGTGCCATGTTGTTTCATTTAGGTTTAAAGAGTTAGCTGCTATACCGCCGGTTATGCTTTCCTGTAGTGTAAATGACAGTTTTACAGATAGGAATGTTAGCACAAACACTGAAAGAAAGGAGATAGCCGCAAAATCTCTGCACACAATGCTTAGTTCTCAGAAGTAAATCATATGTGCCATGTTGTTTCATTTAGGTTTAAAGAGTTAGCTGCTATACCACCGGTTATGCTTTCCTATAGTGTAAATGGTAGTTTTACAGATAGGAATGTTAGCACAAAAACTGAAGAAATGGAGATAATTGAAAAATCTCTGCACACAATGCTTAGTTCTCAGATGTAAATCATATGTGCCATGTTGTTTTATTTAGGTTTAAAGAGTTAGCTGCTATACCGCCGGTTATGATTTCCTATAGTGTAAATGCTACTTTTTCAATTAAGAATGTTAGCACAAAAACTGAAAGAAAGGAGATAGCCGCAAAATCTCTGCACAGAATTCTTAGGTCTCAGAAGTAAATGATATGTGCCATGTTGTTTCATTTAGGTTTAAAGAGTTAGCTGCTATACCACCGGTTATGCTTTCCTATAGTTAAAGGGTAGTTTTACAGATTGAAATGTTAGCACAAAAACTGAAGAAAAGGAGATAGGTGAAAAATCTCTGCACACAATGCTTAGTTCTCAGAAGTAAATCGTATGGGCCATGTTGTTTCATTTAGGTTTAAAGAGTTAGCTGCTATACCGCCGGTTATGCTTTCCTATAGTGTAAATGGTACTTTTACAGATAGGAATGTTAGCACAAAAACTGAAGAAAGGAGATAGCTGAAAAATCTCTGCACACAATGCTTAGTTCTCAGAAGTAAATCATATGTGCCATGTTGTTTCATTTAGGTTTAAAGAGTTAGCTGCTATACCTCCGGCTTTGCTTTCCTATAGTGTAAATGCTAGATTTACGGATAGGAATGTTAGCACAAAAACGGAAAGAAAGGAGATAGCCGAAAAATCTCTGCACACAATGTTTGGTTCTCAGAAGTAAATCATATGTGCCATGTTGTTTCATTTAGGTTTAAAGAGTTAGCTGCTATACTGCCGGTTATGCTTTCCTATAGTGTAAATGCTAGTTTTACAGATAGGAATGTTAGCACAAAAACTGAAAGAAAGGAGATAGCAGCAAAATCTCTGCACACAATAGTTAGTTCTCAGAAGTAAATCATATGTGCCATGTTGTTTCATTTAGGTTTAAAGAGTTAGCTGCTATACCACCGGTTATGCTTTCCTATAGTGTAAATGGTAGTTTTACAGATAGGAATGTTAGCACAAAAACTGAAGAAAAGGAGATAGCTGAAAAATCTCTGCACACAATGCTTAGTTCTCAGAAGTATATCATATGTGCCAAGTTGTTTCATTTAGGTTTAAAGAGTTAGCTGCTATAAGGCCGGCTTTGCTTTCCTATAGTGTAAATGGTAGTTTTACAAATAGGAATGTTAGCACAAAAACTGAAAGAAAGGAGATAGCCGCAAAATCTCTGCACAGAATTCTTAGGTCTCAGAAGTAAATCATATGTGCCATGTTGTTTCATTTAATTTTAAAGAGTTAGATGCTATACCGGCGGTTATGCTTTCCTATAGTGTAAAAGGTAGTTTCACATATAGGAATGTTAGCACAGAAACTGAAGAAAAGGAGATAGCTGAAAAATCTCTGCACACAATGCTTAGTTCTCAGAAGTATATCATATGTGCCATGTTGTTTCATTTAGGTTTAAGAGTTAGCTGCTATACCGCCGGTTATTCTTTCCTAGAGTGTAAATGCTAGTTTTACAGATAATTATGTTAGCACAAAAACTGAAAAAAAGGAGATAGCCTCAAAATCAATGCACAGTATTCTTACGTCTCAGAAGTAAATCACTGTGCCATGGTGTTTCATTTAGGTTTAAAGTGTTAGCTGCGATAACCTTAGTTATTCTTTCGTATATAGTAAATGCTAGTATAAAGATATGAATGTTAGCACAAAATCTGGAAGAAAGGAGAGCGCCGCAAAACCTCTGCACACAATGCTTAGTTCTCAGAAGTAAATCATATGTGCCATGTTGTTTCATTTAGGTTTAAAGAGTTAGCTGCTATACCGCCGGTTATGATTTCCTATAGTGTAAATGCTACTTTTACAGATAAGAATGGTAGCACAAAAACTGAAAGAAAGGAGATAGCCGCAAAATCTCTGCACAGAATTCTTAGGTCTCAGAAGTAAATGATATGTGCCATGTTGTTTCATTTAGGTTTAAAGAGTTAGCTGCTATACCGACGGTTATGCTTTCCTATAGTGTAAAGGGTAGTTTTACAGATTGAAATGTTAGCACAAAAACTGAAGAAAAGGAGATAGCTGAAAAATCTCTCCACACAATGCTTAGTTCTCAGAAGTAAATCGTATGGGCCATGTTGTTTCATTTAGATTTAAAGAGTTAGCTGCTATACCGCCGGTTATGCTTTCCTATAGTGTAAATGTTACTTTTACAGATAGGAATGTTAGCACAAAAACTGAAGAAAAGGAGATAGCTGAAAACTCTCTGCACACAATGCTTAGTTCTCAGAAGTAAATCATATGTGCCATGTTGTTTCATTTAGGTTTAAAGAGTTAGCTGCTATACCTCCGGCTTTGCTTTCCTATAGTGTAAATGCTAGTTTTACAGATAGGAATGTTAGCACAAAAACTGAAAGAAAGGAGATAGCCGAAAAATCTCTGCACACAATGTTTGGTTCTCAGAAGTAAATCATATGTGCCATGTTGTTTCATTTAGGTTTAAAGAGTTAGCTGCTATACCACCGGTTATGCTTTCCTATAGTGTAAATGGTAGTTTTACAGATAGGAATGTTAGCACAAAAACTGAAGAAAAGGAGATAGCTGAAAAATCTCTGCACACAATGCTTAGTTATCACAAGTAAATCATATGTGCCATGTTGTTTCATTTAGGTTTAAAGAGTTAGCTGCTATAAGGCCGGCTTTGCTTTCCTATAGTGTAAATGGTAGTTTTACAAATAGGAATGTTAGCACAAAAACTGAAAGAAAGGAGATAGCCGCAAAATCTCTGCACACAATGCTTGGTTCCCAGAAGTAAATCATATGTGCCATGTTGTTTCATTTAGGTTTAAAGAGTTAGCTGCTATACCGCCGGTTATGCTTTCCTTTTGAGTAAATGGTAGTTTTACAGATAGGAATGTTAGCACAAAAACTGAAGAAATGGAGATAATTGAAAAATCTCTGCACACAATGCTTAGTTCTCAGAAGTAAATCATATGTGCCATGTTGTTTCATTTAGGTTTGAAGAGTTAGCTGCTATACCGCCGGTTATGCTTTCCTATAGTGTAAATGCTACTTTTTCAGATAAGAATGTTAGCACAAAAACTGAAAGGAGATAGCCGCAAAATCTCTGCACAGAATTCTTAGGTCTCAGAAGTAAATGATATGTGCCATGTTGTTTCATTTATGTTTAAAGAGTTAGCTGCTATACCGCCGGTTATGCTTTCCTATAGTGTAAATGGTAGTTTTACAGATTGAAATGTTAGCACAAAAACTGAAGAAAAGGAGATAGCTGAAAAATCTCTGTACACAATGCTTAGTTCTCAGAAGTAAATCGTATGTGCCATGTTGTTACATTTAGGTTTAAAGAGTTAGCTGCTATACCGCCGGTTATGCTTTCCCATAGTGTAAATGGTACTTTTACAGATAGGAATGTTAGCACAAAAACTGAAGAAAAGGAGATAGCTGAAAAATCTCTGCACACAATGCTTAGTTCTCAGAAGTAAATCATATGTGCCATGTTGTTTCATTTAGGTTTAAAGAGTTAGCTGCTATACCTCCGGCTTTGCTTTCCTATAGTGTAAATGCTAGTTTTACAGATAGGAATGTTAGCACAAAAACTGAAAGAAAGGAGATAGCCGCAAAATCTCTGCACACAATGCTTAGTTCTCAGAAGTAAATCATATGTGCCATGTTGTTTCATTTAGGTTTAAAGAGTTAGCTGCTATACCGCCGGTTATGCTTTCCTGTAGTGTAAATGACAGTTTTACAGATAGGAATGTTAGCACAAACACTGAAAGAAAGGAGATAGCCGCAAAATCTCTGCACACAATGCTTAGTTCTCAGAAGTAAATCATATGTGCCATGTTGTTTCATTTAGGTTTAAAGAGTTAGCTGCTATACCACCGGTTATGCTTTCCTATAGTGTAAATGGTAGTTTTACAGATAGGAATGTTAGCACAAAAACTGAAGAAATGGAGATAATTGAAAAATCTCTGCACACAATGCTTAGTTCTCAGATGTAAATCATATGTGCCATGTTGTTTTATTTAGGTTTAAAGAGTTAGCTGCTATACCGCCGGTTATGATTTCCTATAGTGTAAATGCTACTTTTTCAATTAAGAATGTTAGCACAAAAACTGAAAGAAAGGAGATAGCCGCAAAATCTCTGCACATAATTCTTAGGTCTCAGAAGTAAATGATATGTGCCATGTTGTTTCATTTAGGTTTAAAGAGTTAGCTGCTATACCACCGGTTATGCTTTCCTATAGTTAAAGGGTAGTTTTACAGATTGAAATGTTAGCACAAAAACAGAAGAAAAGGAGATAGGTGAAAAATCTCTGCACACAATGCTTAGTTCTCAGAAGTAAATCGTATGGGCCATGTTGTTTCATTTAGGTTTAAAGAGTTAGCTGCTATACCGCCGGTTATGCTTTCCTATAGTGTAAATGGTACTTTTACAGATAGGAATGTTAGCACAAAAACTGAAGAAAGGAGATAGCTGAAAAATCTCTGCACACAATGCTTAGTTCTCAGAAGTAAATCATATGTGCCATGTTGTTTCATTTAGGTTTAAAGAGTTAGCTGCTATACCTCCGGCTTTGCTTTCCTATAGTGTAAATGCTAGATTTACGGATAGGAATGTTAGCACAAAAACGGAAAGAAAGGAGATAGCCGAAAAATCTCTGCACACAATGTTTGGTTCTCAGAAGTAAATCATATGTGCCATGTTGTTTCATTTAGGTTTAAAGAGTTAGCTGCTATACTGCCGGTTATGCTTTCCTATAGTGTAAATGATAGTTTTACAGATAGGAATGTTAGCACAAAAACTGAAAGAAAGGGGATAGCGGCAAAATCTCTGCACACAATGCTTAGTTCTCAGAAGTAAATCATATGTGCCATGTTGTTTCATTTAGATTTAAAGAGTTAGCTGCTATACCACCGGTTATGCTTTCCTATAGTGTAAATGGTAGTTTTACAGATAGGAATGTTAGCACAAAAACTGAAGAAAAGGAGATAGCTGAAAAATCTCTGCACACAATGCTTAGTTCTCAGAAGTAAATCATATGTGCCATGTTGTTTCATTTACGTTTAAAGAGTTAGCTGCTATAAGGCCGGCTTTGCTTTCCTATAGTGTAAATGGTAGTTTTACAAATAGGAATGTTAGCACAAAAAATGAAAGAAAGGAGATAGCCGCCAACTCTCTGCACACAATGCTTGGTTCCCAGAAGTAAATCATATGTGCCATGTTGTTTCATTTAGGTTTAAAGAGTTAGCTGCTATACCGCCAGTTATGCTTTCCTATAGTGTAAATGGTAGTTTTACAGATAGGAATGTTAGCACAAAAACTGAAGAAATGGAGATAATTGAAAAATCTCTGCACACAATGCATAGTTCTCAGAAGTAAATGATATGTGCCATGTTGTTTCATTTAGGTTTATAGAGTTAGCTGCTATACCGCCTTTTATGCTTTCCTATAGTGTAAATGCTACTTTTACAGATAAGAATGTTAGCACAAAAACTGAAAGAAAGGAGATAGCCGCAAAATCTCTGCACAGAATTCTTAGGTCTCAGAAGAAAATGATATGTGCCATGTTGTTTCATTTAGGTTTAAAGAGTTAGCTGAAATACCGCCGGTTATGCTTTCCTATAGTGTAAATGGTAGTTTTACAGATTGAAATGTTAGCACAAAAACTGAAGAAAAGGAGATAGCTGAAAAATCTCTGTACACAATGCTTAGTTATCAAAAGTAAATCGTATGTGCCATGTTGTTTCATTTAGGTTTAAAGAGTTAGCTGCTATACCACCGGTTATGCTTTCCTATAGTGTAAATGGTTCTTTTACAGATAGGAATGTTTGCACAAAAACTGAAGAAAAGGAGAAAGCTGAAAAATCTCTGCACACAATGCTTAGTTCTCAGAAGTAAATCATATGTGCCATGTTGTTTCATTTAGGTTTAAAGAGTTAGCTGCTATACCTCCGGCTTTGCTTTCCTATAGTGTAAATGCTAGTTTTACAGATAGGAATGTTAGCACAACAACTGAAAGAAAGGAGATAGCCGAAAAATCTCTGCACACAGTGTTTGGTTCTCAGAAGTAAATCATATGTGCCATGTTGTTTCATTTAGGTTTAAAGAGTTAGCTGCTATACTGCCGGTTATGCTTTCCTATAGTGTAAATGCTAGTTTTACAGATAGGAATGTTAGCACAAAAACTGAAAGAAAGGAGATAGCCGCAAAATCTCTGCACACAATGCTTGGTTCCCAGAAGTAAATCATATGTGCCATGTTGTTTCATTTAGGTTTAAAGAGTTAGCTGCTATACCGCCGGTTATGCTTTCCTATAGTGTAAATGGTACTTTTACAGATAGGAATGTTAGCACAAAAACTGAAGAAAGGAGATAGCTGAAAAATCTCTGCACACAATGCTTAGTTCTCAAGAGTAAATCATATGTGCCATGTTGTTTCATTTAGGTTTAAAGAGTTAGCTGCTATACCACCGGTTATGCTTTCCTATAGTGTATATGGTAGTTTTACAGATAGGAATGTTAGCACAAAAACTGAAGAAAAGGAGATAGCTGAAAAATCTCTGCACACAATGCTTAGTTCTCAGAAGTAAATTATATGTGCCATGTTGTTTCATTTAAGTTTAAAGAGTTAGCTGCTATACCGCCGGTTATGCTTTCCTATAGTGTAAATGCTAGTTTTACAGATAGGAATGTTAGCACAAAAACTGAAAGAAAGGAGAGAGCCGCAAAATCTCTGCACACAATGCTTAGTTCTCTGAAGTAAATCATATGTGCCATGTTGTTTCATTTAGGTTTAAAGAGTTAGCTGCTATACCGCCGGTTATGCTTTCCTATAGTGTAAATGGTACTTTTACAGCTAGGAATGTTAGCACAAAAACTGAAAAAAAGGAGATAGCTGAAAAATCTCTGCACACAATGCTTAGTTCTCAGAAGTAAATGATATGTGCCATGTTGTTTCATTTAGGTTTAAAGAGTTAGCTGCTATACCTCCAGCTTTGCTTTCCTATAGTGTAAATGCTAGTTTTACAGATAGGAATGTTAGCACAAAAACTGAAAGAAAGGAGATAGCCGAAAAATCTCTGCACACAATGTTTGGTTCTCAGAAGTAAATCATATGTGCCATGTTGTTTCATTTAGGTTTAAAGAGTTAGCTGCTATACTGACGGTTATGCTTTCCTATAGTGTAAATGCTAGTTTTACAGATAGGAATGTTAGCACAAAAACTGAAAGAAAGGAGATAGCCGCAAAATCTCTGCACACAATGCTTAGTTCTCAGAAGTAAATCATATGTGCCATGTTGTTTCATTTAGGTTTAAAGAGTTAGCTGCTATACCACCGGTTATGCTTTCTTATACTGTAAATGCTAGTTTTACAGATAGGAATGTTAGCACAAAAACTGAAGAAAAGGAGATAGCTGAAAAATCTCTGCACACAATGCTTAGTTCTCAGAAGTAAATCATATGTGCCATGTTGTTTCATTTAGGTTTAAAGAGTTAGCTGCTATAAGGCCCCTTTGCTTTCCTATAGTGTAAATGGCAGTTTTACAAATAGGAATGTTAGCACAAAAACTGAAAGAAAGGAGATAGCCGCCAAATCTCTGCACACAATGCTTGGTTCCCAGAAGTAAATCATATGTGCCATGTTGTTTCATTTAGGTTTAAAGAGTTAGCTGCTATACCGCCGGTTATTCTTTCCTATAGTGTAAATGGTACTTTTACAGATAGGAATGTTAGCACAAAAACTGAAGAAATGGAGATAATTGAAAAATCTCTGCACACAATGCTTAGTTCTCAGTAGAAAATGATATGTGCCATGTTGTTTCATTTAGGTTTAAAGAGTTAGCTGCTATACCGCCTGTTATGCTTTCCTATAGTGTAAATGCTACTTTTACAGATAAGAATGTTAGCACAAAAACTGAAAGAAAGGAGAGAGCCGCAAAATCTCTGCACAGAATTCTTAGGTCTCAGAAGTAAATGATATGTGCCATGTTGTTTCATTTAGGTTTAAAGAGTTAGCTGATATACCCCCGGTTATGCTTTCCTATAGTGTAAATGGTAGTTTTACAGATTGAAATGTTAGCACAAAAACTGAAGAAAAGGAGATAGCTGAAAAATCTCTGTGCACAATGCTTAGTTCTCAAAAGTAAATCGTATGTGCCATGTTGTTTCATTTAGGTTTAAAGAGTTAGCTGCTATACCGCCGTTTATGCTTTCCTATAGTGTAAATGGTACTTTTACAGATAGGAATGTTAGCACCAAAACTGAAAGAAAGGAGATAGCCGCAAAATCTCTGCACACAATGCTTAGTTCTCAGAAGTAAATCATATGTGCCATGTTGTTTCATTTAGGTTTAAAGAGTTAGCTGCTATACCACCGGTTATGCCTTCCTATACTGTAAATGGTAGTTTTACAGATAGGAATGTTAGCACAAAAACTGAAGAAAAGGAGATAGCTGAAAAATCTCTGCACACAATGCTTAGTTCTCAGAAGTATATCATATGTGCCAAGTTGTTTCATTTAGGTTTAAAGAGTTAGCTGCTATAAGGCCGGCTTTGCTTTCCTATAGTGTAAATGGTAGTTTTACAAATAGGAATGTTAGCACAAAAACTGAAAGAAAGGAGATAGCCGCAAAATCTCTGCACAGAATTCTTAGGTCTCAGAAGTAAATCATATGTGCCATGTTGTTTCATTTAATTTTAAAGAGTTAGATGCTATACCGGCGGTTATGCTTTCCTATAGTGTAAAAGGTAGTTTCACATATAGGAATGTTAGCACAGAAACTGAAGAAAAGGAGATAGCTGAAAAATCTCTGCACACAATGCTTAGTTCTCAGAAGTATATCATATGTGCCATGTTGTTTCATTTAGGTTTAAGAGTTAGCTGCTATACCGCCGGTTATTCTTTCCTAGAGTGTAAATGCTAGTTTTACAGATAATTATGTTAGCACAAAAACTGAAAAAAAGGAGATAGCCTCAAAATCAATGCACAGTATTCTTACGTCTCAGAAGTAAATCACTGTGCCATGGTGTTTCATTTAGGTTTAAAGTGTTAGCTGCGATAACCTTAGTTATTCTTTCGTATATAGTAAATGCTTGTATAAAGATATGAATGTTAGCACAAAATCTGGAAGAAAGGAGAGCGCCGCAAAACCTCTGCACACAATGCTTAGTTCTCAGAAGTAAATCATATGTGCCATGTTGTTTCATTTAGGTTTAAAGAGTTAGCTGCTATACCGCCGGTTATGCTTTCCTATAGTGTAAATGGTAGTTATACAGATAGGAATGTTAGCACAAAAATTGAAGAAATGGTGATAATTGAAAAATCTCTGCACACAATGCTTAGTTCTCAGAAGTAAATCATATGTGCCATGTTGTTTCATTTAGGTTTAAAGAGTTAGCTGCTATACCGCCGGTTGTGCTTTCCTATAGTGTAAATGGTACTTTTACAGATAGGAATGTTAGCACAAAAACTGAAGAAAAGGAGAAAGCTGAAAAATCTCTGCACACAATGCTTAGTTCTCAGAAGTAAATCATATGTGCCATGTTGTTTCATTTAGGTTTAAAGAGTTAGCTGCTATACCTCCGGCTTTGCTTTCCTATAGTGTAAATGCTAGTTTTACAGATAGGAATGTTAGCACAAAAACTGAAAGAAAGGAGATAGCCGCAAAATCTCTGCACACAATGCTTAGTTCTCAGAAGTAAATCGTATGTGCCATGTTGTTTCATTTAGGTTTAAAGAGTTAGCTGCTATACCTCCGGCTTTGCTTTCCTATAGTGTAAATGCTAGTTTTACAGATAGGAATGTTAGCAAAAAAATTGAAAGAAAGGAGATAGCCGAAAAATCTCTGCACTCAATGTTTGGTTCTCAAAAGTAAATCATATGTGCCATGTTGTTTCATTTAGGTTTAAAGAGTTAGCTGCTATACTGCCGGTTATGCTTTCCTATAGTGTAAATGCTAGTTTTACAGATAGGAATGTTAGCACAAAAACTGAAAGAAAGGAGATAGCCGCAAATTCTCTGCACACAATGCTTAGTTCTCAGAAGTAAATCATATGTGCCATGTTGTTTCATTTAGGTTTAAAGAGTTAGCTGCTATAAGGCCGGCTTTGCTTTCCTATAGTGTAAATGGTAATTTTACAAATAGGAATATTAGCCCAAAAACTGAAAGAAAGGAGATAGCCGCAAAATCTCTGCACACAATGCTTGGTTCCCAGAAGTAAATCATATGTGCCATGTTGTTTCATTTAGGTTTAAAGAGTTAGCTGCTATACCGCCCGTTATGCTTTCCTATAGTGTAAATGGTAGTTTTACAGATGGGAATGTTAGCACAAAAACTGAAGAAAAGGAGATAGCTGAAAAATCTCTGCACACAATGCTTAGTTCTCAGAAGTAAATCATATGTGCCATGTTGTTTCATTTAGGTTTAAAGAGTTAGCTGCTATACCGCCGGTCATGCTTTCCTATAGTGTAAATGCTACTTTTACAGATAAGAATGTTAGCAGAAAAACTGAAAGAAAGGAGATAGCAGCAAAATCTCTGCACAGAATTCTTAGGTCTCAGAAGTAAATGATATGTGCCATGTTGTTTCATTTAGGTTTAAAGAGTTAGCTGCTATACCACCGGTTATGCTTTCCTATAGTTAAAGGGTAGTTTTACAGATTGAAATGTTAGCACAAAAACTGAAGAAAAGGAGATAGGTGAAAAATCTCTGCACACAATGCTTAGTTCTCAGAAGTAAATCGTATGGGCCATGTTGTTTCATTTAGGTTTAAAGAGTTAGCTGCTATACCGCCGGTTATGCTTTCCTATAGTGTAAATGCTAGTTTTAGAAATAGGAATGTTAGCACAAAAACTGAAGAAAGGAGATAGCTGAAAAATCTCTGCACACAATGCTTAGTTCTCAGAAGTAAATCATATGTGCCATGTTGTTTCATTTAGGTTTAAAGAGTTAGCTGCTATACCTCCGGCTTTGCTTTCCTATAGTGTAAATGCTAGATTTACGGATAGGAATGTTAGCACAAAAACTGAAAGAAAGGAGATAGCCGAAAAATCTCTGCACACAATGTTTGGTTCTCAGAAGTAAATCATATGTGCCATGTTGTTTCATTTAGGTTTAAAGAGTTAGCTGCTATACTGCCGGTTATGCTTTCCTATAGTGTAAATGATAGTTTTACAGATAGGAATGTTAGCACAAAAACTGAAAGAAAGGGGAGAGCGGCAAAATCTCTGCACACAATGCTTAGTTCTCAGAAGTAAATCATATGTGCCATGTTGTTTCATTTAGATTTAAAGAGTTAGCTGCTATACCACCGGTTATGCTTTCCTATAGTGTAAATGGTAGTTTTACAGATAGGAATGTTAGCACAAAAACTGAAGAAAAGGAGATAGCTGAAAAATCTCTGCACACAATGCTTAGTTCTCAGAAGTAAATCATATGTGCCATGTTGTTTCATTTACGTTTAAAGAGTTAGCTGCTATAAGGCCGGCTTTGCTTTCCTATAGTGTAAATGGTAGTTTTACAAATAGGAATGTTAGCACAAAAAATGAAAGAAAGGAGATAGCCGCCAACTCTCTGCACACAATGCTTGGTTCCCAGAAGTAAATCATATGTGCCATGTTGTTTCATTTAGGTTTAAAGAGTTAGCTGCTATACCGCCTTTTATGCTTTCCTATAGTGTAAATGCTACTTTTACAGATAAGAATGTTAGCACAAAAACTGAAAGAAAGGAGATAGCCGCAAAATCTCTGCACAGAATTCTTAGGTCTCAGAAGAAAATGATATGTGCCATGTTGTTTCATTTAGGTTTAAAGAGTTAGCTGAAATACCGCCGGTTATGCTTTCCTATAGTGTAAATGGTAGTTTTACAGATTGAAATGTTAGCACAAAAACTGAAGAAAAGGAGATAGCTGAAAAATCTCTGTACACAATGCTTAGTTATCAAAAGTAAATCGTATGTGCCATGTTGTTTCATTTAGGTTTAAAGAGTTAGCTGCTATACCACCGGTTATGCTTTCCTATAGTGTAAATGGTACTTTTACAGATAGGAATGTTTGCACAAAAACTGAAGAAAAGGAGAAAGCTGAAAAATCTCTGCACACAATGCTTAGTTCTCAGAAGTAAATCATATGTGCCATGTTGTTTCATTTAGGTTTAAAGAGTTAGCTGCTATACCTCCGGCTTTGCTTTCCTATAGTGTAAATGCTAGTTTTACAGATAGGAATGTTAGCACAACAACTGAAAGAAAGGAGATAGCCGAAAAATCTCTGCACACAGTGTTTGGTTCTCAGAAGTAAATCATATGTGCCATGTTGTTTCATTTAGGTTTAAAGAGTTAGCTGCTATACTGCCGGTTATGCTTTCCTATAGTGTAAATGCTAGTTTTACAGATAGGAATGTTAGCACAAAAACTGAAAGAAAGGAGATAGCCGCAAAATCTCTGCACACAATGCTTGGTTCCCAGAAGTAAATCATATGTGCCATGTTGTTTCATTTAGGTTTAAAGAGTTAGCTGCTATACCGCCGGTTATGCTTTCCTATAGTGTAAATGGTACTTTTACAGATAGGAATGTTAGCACAAAAACTGAAGAAAGGAGATAGCTGAAAAATCTCTGCACACAATGCTTAGTTCTCAAGAGTAAATCATATGTGCCATGTTGTTTCATTTAGGTTTAAAGAGTTAGCTGCTATACCACCGGTTATGCTTTCCTATAGTGTATATGGTAGTTTTACAGATAGGAATGTTAGCACAAAAACTGAAGAAAAGGAGATAGCTGAAAAATCTCTGCACACAATGCTTAGTTCTCAGAAGTAAATCATATGTGCCATGTTGTTTCATTTAGGTTTAAAGAGTTAGCTGCTATACCGCCGGTCATGCTTTCCTATAGTGTAACTGCTACTTTTACAGATAAGAATGTTAGCAGAAAAACTGAAAGAAAGGAGATAGCAGCAAAATCTCTGCACAGAATTCTTAGGTCTCAGAAGTAAATGATATGTGCCATGTTGTTTCATTTAGGTTTAAAGAGTTAGCTGCTATACCGCCTGTTATGCTTTCCTATAGTGTAAATGGTAGTTTTACAGATTGAAATGTTAGCACAAAAACTGAAGAAAAGGAGATAGCTGAAAAATCTCTGCACACAATGCTTAGTTCTCAGAAGTAAATCGTATGTGCCATGTTGTTTCATTTAGGTTTAAAGAGTTAGCTGCTATACCGCCGGTTATGCTTTCCTATAGTGTAAATTGTACTTTTACAGATAGGAATGTTAGCACAAAAACTGAAGAAAAGGAGATAGCTGAAAAATCTCTGCACACAATGCTTAGTTCTCAGAGGTAAATCATATGTGCCATGTTGTTTCATTTAGGTTTAAAGAGTTAGCTGCTATAACTCCGGTTTGCTTTCCTATAGTGTAAATGGTAGTTTTACAGATAGGAATGTTAGCACAAAAACTGAAAGAAAGGAGATAGCCGAAAAATCTCTGCACACAATGTTTGGTTCTCAGAAGTAAATCATATGTGCCATGTTGTTTCATTTAGGTTTAAAGAGTTAGCTGCTATAAGGCCGGCTTTGCTTTCCTATAGTGTAAATGGTAGTTTTACAAATAGGAATGTTAGCACAAAAACTGAAAGAAAGGAGATAGCCGCAAAATCTCTGCACACAATGCTTGGTTCCCAGAAGTAAATCATATGTGCCATGTTGTTTCATTTAGGTTTAAAGAGTTAGCTGCTATACCGCCGGTTATGCTTTCCTTTAGAGTAAATGGTAGTTTTACAGATAGGAATGTTAGCACAAAAACTGAAGAAATGGAGATAATTGAAAAATCTCTGCACACAATGCTTAGTTCTCAGAAGTAAATCATATGTGCCATGTTGTTTCATTTAGGTTTGAAGAGTTAGCTGCTATACCGCCGGTTATGCTTTCCTATAGTGTAAATGCTACTTTTTCAGATAAGAATGTTAGCACAAAAACTGAAAGGAGATAGCCGCAAAATCTCTGCACAGAATTCTTAGGTCTCAGAAGTAAATGATATGTGCCATGTTGTTTCATTTATGTTTAAAGAGTTAGCTGCTATACCGCCGGTTATGCTTTCCTATAGTGTAAATGGTAGTTTTACAGATTGAAATGTTAGCACAAAAACTGAAGAAAAGGAGATAGCTGAAAAATCTCTGTACACAATGCTTAGTTCTCAGAAGTAAATCGTATGTGCCATGTTGTTTCATTTAGGTTTAAAGAGTTAGCTGCTATACCGCCGGTTATGCTTTCCCATAGTGTAAATGGTACTTTTACAGATAGGAATGTTAGCACAAAAACTGAAGAAAAGGAGATAGCTGAAAAATCTCTGCACACAATGCTTAGTTCTCAGAAGTAAATCATATGTGCCATGTTGTTTCATTTAGGTTTAAAGAGTTAGCTGCTATACCTCCGGCTTTGCTTTCCTATAGTGTAAATGCTAGTTTTACAGATAGGAATGTTAGCACAAAAACTGAAAGAAAGGAGATAGCCGCAAAATCTCTGCACACAATGCTTAGTTCTCAGAAGTAAATCATATGTGCCATGTTGTTTCATTTAGGTTTAAAGAGTTAGCTGCTATACCGCCGGTTATGCTTTCCTGTAGTGTAAATGATAGTTTTACAGATAGGAATGTTAGCACAAACACTGAAAGAAAGGAGATAGCCGCAAAATCTCTGCACACAATGCTTAGTTCTCAGAAGTAAATCATATGTGCCATGTTGTTTCATTTAGGTTTAAAGAGTTAGCTGCTATACCACCGGTTATGCTTTCCTATAGTGTAAATGGTAGTTTTACAGATAGGAATGTTAGCACAAAAACTGAAGAAATGGAGATAATTGAAAAATCTCTGCACACAATGCTTAGTTCTCAGATGTAAATCATATGTGCCATGTTGTTTTATTTAGGTTTAAAGAGTTAGCTGCTATACCGCCGGTTATGATTTCCTATAGTGTAAATGCTACTTTTTCAATTAAGAATGTTAGCACAAAAACTGAAAGAAAGGAGATAGCCGCAAAATCTCTGCACAGAATTCTTAGGTCTCAGAAGTAAATGATATGTGCCATGTTGTTTCATTTAGGTTTAAAGAGTTAGCTGCTATACCACCGGTTATGCTTTCCTATAGTTAAAGGGTAGTTTTACAGATTGAAATGTTAGCACAAAAACTGAAGAAAAGGAGATAGGTGAAAAATCTCTGCACACAATGCTTAGTTCTCAGAAGTAAATCGTATGGGCCATGTTGTTTCATTTAGGTTTAAAGAGTTAGCTGCTATACCGCCGGTTATGCTTTCCTATAGTGTAAATGGTACTTTTACAGATAGGAATGTTAGCACAAAAACTGAAGAAAGGAGATAGCTGAAAAATCTCTGCACACAATGCTTAGTTCTCAGAAGTAAATCATATGTGCCATGTTGTTTCATTTAGGTTTAAAGAGTTAGCTGCTATACCTCCGGCTTTGCTTTCCTATAGTGTAAATGCTAGATTTACGGATAGGAATGTTAGCACAAAAACTGAAAGAAAGGAGATAGCCGAAAAATCTCTGCACACAATGTTTGGTTCTCAGAAGTAAATCATATGTGCCATGTTGTTTCATTTAGGTTTAAAGAGTTAGCTGCTATACTGCCGGTTATGCTTTCCTATAGTGTAAATGATAGTTTTACAGATAGGAATGTTAGCACAAAAACTGAAAGAAAGGGGATAGCGGCAAAATCTCTGCACACAATGCTTAGTTCTCAGAAGTAAATCATATGTGCCATGTTGTTTCATTTAGATTTAAAGAGTTAGCTGCTATACCACCGGTTATGCTTTCCTATAGTGTAAATGGTAGTTTTACAGATAGGAATGTTAGCACAAAAACTGAAGAAAAGGAGATAGCTGAAAAATCTCTGCACACAATGCTTAGTTCTCAGAAGTAAATCATATGTGCCATGTTGTTTCATTTACGTTTAAAGAGTTAGCTGCTATAAGGCCGGCTTTGCTTTCCTATAGTTAAATGGTAGTTTTACAAATAGGAATGTTAGCACAAAAAATGAAAGAAAGGAGATAGCCGCCAACTCTCTGCACACAATGCTTGGTTCCCAGAAGTAAATCATATGTGCCATGTTGTTTCATTTAGGTTTAAAGAGTTAGCTGCTATACCGCCTTTTATGCTTTCCTATAGTGTAAATGCTACTTTTACAGATAAGAATGTTAGCACAAAAACTGAAAGAAAGGAGATAGCCGCAAAATCTCTGCACAGAATTCTTAGGTCTCAGAAGAAAATGATATGTGCCATGTTGTTTCATTTAGGTTTAAAGAGTTAGCTGAAATACCGCCGGTTATGCTTTCCTATAGTGTAAATGGTAGTTTTACAGATTGAAATGTTAGCACAAAAACTGAAGAAAAGGAGATAGCTGAAAAATCTCTGTACACAATGCTTAGTTATCAAAAGTAAATCGTATGTGCCATGTTGTTTCATTTAGGTTTAAAGAGTTAGCTGCTATACCACCGGTTATGCTTTCCTATAGTGTAAATGGTACTTTTACAGATAGGAATGTTAGCACAAAAACTGAAGAAAAGGAGAAAGCTGAAAAATCTCTGCACACAATGCTTAGTTCTCAGAAGTAAATCATATGTGCCCTGTTGTTTCATTTAGGTTTAAAGAGTTAGCTGCTATACCTCCGGCTTTGCTTTCCTATAGTGTAAATGCTAGTTTTACAGATAGGAATTTTAGCACAACAACTGAAAGAAAGGAGATAGCCGAAAAATCTCTGCACACAGTGTTTGGTTCTCAGAAGTAAATCATATGTGCCATGTTGTTTCATTTAGGTTTAAAGAGTTAGCTGCTATACTGCCGGTTATGCTTTCCTATAGTGTAAATGCTAGTTTTACAGATAGGAATGTTAGCACAAAAACTGAAAGAAAGGAGATAGCCGCAAAATCTCTGCACACAATGCTTGGTTCCCAGAAGTAAATCATATGTGCCATGTTGTTTCATTTAGGTTTAAAGAGTTAGCTGCTATACCGCCGGTTATGCTTTCCTATAGTGTAAATGGTACTTTTACAGATAGGAATGTTAGCACAAAAACTGAAGGAAGGAGATAGCTGAAAAATCTCTGCACACAATGCTTAGTTCTCAAGAGTAAATCATATGTGCCATGTTGTTTCATTTAGGTTTAAAGAGTTAGCTGCTATACCACCGGTTATGCTTTCCTATTGTGTATATGGTAGTTTTACAGATAGGAATGTTAGCACAAAAACTGAAGAAAAGGAGATAGCTGAAAAATCTCTGCACACAATGCTTAGTTCTCAGAAGTAAATCATATGTGCCATGTTGTTTCATTTAGGTTTAAAGAGTTAGCTGCTATACCGCCGGTCATGCTTTCCTATAGTGTAAATGCTACTTTTACAGATAAGAATGTTAGCAGAAAAACTGAAAGAAAGGAGATAGCAGCAAAATCTCTGCACAGAATTCTTAGGTCTCAGAAGTAAATGATATGTGCCATGTTGTTTCATTTAGGTTTAAAGAGTTAGCTGCTATACCGCCTGTTATGCTTTCCTATAGTGTAAATGGTAGTTTTACAGATTGAAATGTTAGCACAAAAACTGAAGAAAAGGAGATAGCTGAAAAATCTCTGCACACAATGCTTAGTTCTCAGAAGTAAATCGTATGTGCCATGTTGTTTCATTTAGGTTTAAAGAGTTAGCTGCTATACCGCCGGTTATGCTTTCCTATAGTGTAAATTGTACTTTTACAGATAGGAATGTTAGCACAAAAACTGAAGAAAAGGAGATAGCTGAAAAATCTCTGCACACAATGCTTAGTTCTCAGAGGTAAATCATATGTGCCATGTTGTTTCATTTAGGTTTAAAGAGTTAGCTGCTATACCTCCGGTTTGCTTTCCTATAGTGTAAATGGTAGTTTTACAGATAGGAATGTTAGCACAAAAACTGAAAGAAAGGAGATAGCCGAAAAATCTCTGCACACAATGTTTGGTTCTCAGAAGTAAATCATATGTGCCATGTTGTTTCATTTAGGTTTAAAGAGTTAGCTGCTATACTGCCGGTTATGCTTTCCTATAGTGTAAATGGTAGTTTTACAGGTAGGAATGTTAGCACAAAAACTGAAGAAAAGGAGATAGCTGAAAACTCTCTGCACACAATGATTAGTTCTCAGAAGTAAATCATATGTGCCATGTTGTTTCATTAAGGTTTAAAGAGTTAGCTGCTATACCTCCGGCTTTGCTTTCCTATAGTGTAAATGCTAGTTTTACAGATAGGAATGTTAGCACAAAACCTGAAAGAAAGGAGATAGCCGAAAAATCTCTGCACACAATGTTTGGTTCTCAGAAGTAAATCATATGTGCCATGTTGTTTCATTTAGGTTTAAAGAGTTAGCTGCTATACCACCGGTTATGCCTTCCTATAGTGTAAATGGTAGTTTTACAGATAGGAATGTTAGCACAAAAACTGAAGAAAAGGAGATAGCTGAAAAATCTCTGCACACAACGCTTAGTTCTCAGAAGTAAATCATATGTGCCATGTTGTTTCATTTAGGTTTAAAGAGTTAGCTGCTATACCTCCGGTTTGCTTTCCTATAGTGTAAATGCTAGTTTTACAGATAGGAATGTTAGCACAAAAACTGAAAGAAAGGAGATAGCCGAAAAATCTCTGCACACAATGTTTGGTTCTGAGAAGTAAATCATATGTGCCATGTTGTTTCATTTAGGTTTAAAGAGTTAGCTGCTATACTGCCGGTTATGCTTTCCTATAGTGTAAATGGTAGTTTTACAGGTAGGAATGTTAGCACAAAAACTGAAGAAAAGGAGATAGCTGAAAAATCTCTGCACACAATGATTAGTTCTCAGAAGTAAATCATATGTGCCATGTTGTTTCATTAAGGTTTAAAGAGTTAGCTGCTATACCTCCGGCTTTGCTTTCCTATAGTGTAAATGCTAGTTTTACAGATAGGAATGTTAGCACAAAAACTGAAAGAAAGGAGATAGCCGCAAAATCTCTGCACACAATGTTTGGTTCTCAGAAGTAAATCATATGTGCCATGTTGTTTCATTTAGGTTTAAAGAGTTAGCTGCTATCCCACCGGTTATGCCTTCCTATAGTGTAAATGGTAGTTTTACAGATAGGAATGTTAGCACAAAAACTGAAGAAAAGGAGATAGCTGAAAAATCTCTGCACACAACGCTTAGTTCTCAGAAGTAAATCATATTTGCCATGCTGTTTGATTTAGGTTTAGAGAGTTTGCTGCCATAAGGCCGGCTTTGCTTTCCTATAGTGTAAATGGTAGTTTTAGAAATAGGAATGTGAGCACAAAAACTGAAAGAAAGGAGATAGCCGCAAAATCTCTGCACACAATCCTTGGTTCCCAGAAGTAAATCATATCTGCCATGTTGTTTCATTTAGGTTCAAAGAGTTAGCTGCTATACCGCCGGTTATGCTTTCCTATAGTGTAAATGGTAGTTTTACAGATAGGAATGTTAGCACAAAAACTGAAGCAATGGAGATAATTGAAAAATCTCTGCACACAATGCTTAGTTCTCAGAAGTAAATCATATGTGCCATGTTGTTTCATTTAGGTTTAAAGTGTTAGCTGCTATACCGCCGGTTATGCTTTCCTATAGTGTAAATGCTACTTTTACAGATAAGAATGTTAGCACAAAAACTGAAAGAAAGGAGATAGCCGCAAAATCTCTGCACAGTATTCTTAGGTCTCAGAAGTAAATGATATGTGCCATGTTGTTTCATTTAGGTTTAAAGAGTTAGCTGCTATACCGCCGGTTATGCTTTCCTATAGTGTAAATGGTACTTTTACAGATAGGAATGTTAGCACAAAAACTGAAGAAAAGGAGATAGCTGAAAAATCTCTGCACACAATGATTAGTTCTCAGAAGTAAATCATATGTGCCATGTTGTTTCATTTAGGTTTAAAGAGTTAGCTGCTATACCGCCGGTTATGCTTTCCTATAGTGTAAATGGTAGTTATACAGATAGGAATGTTAGCACAAAAATTGAAGAAATGGTGATAATTGAAAAATCTCTGCACACAATGCTTAGTTCTCACAAGTAAATCATATGTGCCATGTTGTTTCATTTAGGTTTAAAGAGTTAGCTTCTATACCGCCGGTTATGCTTTCCTATAGTGTAAATGGTACTTTTACAGATAAGAATGTTAGCACAAAAACTGAAGAAAAGGAGAAAGCTGAAAAATCTCTGCACACAATGCTTAGTTCTCAGAAGTAAATCATATGTGCCATGTTGTTTCATTTAGGTTTAAAGAGTTAGCTGCTATACCTCCGGCTTTGCTTTCCTATAGTGTAAATGCTAGTTTTACAGATAGGAATGTTAGCACAAAAACTGAAAGAAAGGAGATAGCCGCAAAATCTCTGCACACAATGCTTAGTTCTCAGAAGTAAATCGTATGTGCCATGTTGTTTTATTTAGGTTTAAAGAGTTAGCTGCTATACCTCCGGCTTTGCTTTCCTATAGTGTAAATGCCAGTTTTACAGATAGGAATGTTAGCAAAAAAACTGAAAGAAAGGAGATAGCCGAAAAATCTCTGCACTCAATGTTTGGTTCTCAAAAGTAAATCATATGTGCAATGTTGTTTCATTTAGGTTTAAAGAGTTAGCTGCTATACTGCCGGTTATGCTTTCCTATAGTGTAAATGCTAGTTTTACAGATAGGAATGTTAGCACAAAAACTGAAAGAAAGGAGATAGCCGCAAATTCTCTGCACACAATGCTTAGTTCTCAGAAGTAAATCATATGTGCCATGTTGTTTCATTTAGGTTTAAAGAGTTAGCTGCTATAAGGCCGGCTTTGCTTTCCTATAGTGTAAATGGTAGTTTTACAAATAGGAATGTTAGCCCAAAAACTGAAAGAAAGGAGATAGCCGCAAAATCTCTGCACACAATGCTTGGTTCCCAGAAGTAAATCGTATGTGCCATGTTGTTTCATTTAGGTTTAAAGAGTTAGCTGCTATACCGCCGGTTATGCTTTCCTATAGTGTAAATGGTAGTTTTACAGATTGAAATGTTAGCACAAAAACTGAAGAAAAGGAGATAGCTGAAAAATCTCTGCACACAATGCTTAGTTCTCAGAAGTAAATCGTATGTGCCATGGTGTTTCATTTAGGTTTAAAGAGTTAGCTGCTATACCGCCGGTTATGCTTTCCTATAGTGTAAATTGTACTTTTACAGATAGGAATGTTAGCACAAAAACTGAATAAAAGGAGATAGCTGAAAAATCTCTGCACACAATGCTTAGTTCTCTGAGGTAAATCATATGTGCCATGTTGTTTCATTTAGGTTTAAAGAGTTAGCTGCTATACCTCCGGTTTGCTTTCCTATAGTGTAAATGCTAGTTTTACAGATAGGAATGTTAGCCCAAAAACTGAAAGAAAGGAGATAGCCGCAAAATCTCTGCACACAATGCTTGGTTCCCAGAAGTAAATCATATGTGCCATGTTGTTTCATTTAGGTTTAAAGAGTTAGCTGCTATACCGCCGGTTATGCTTTCCTATAGTGTAAATGGTAGTTTTACAGATAGGAATGTTAGCACAAAAACTGAAGAAAAGGAGATAGCTGAAAAATCTCTGCACACAATGCTTAGTTCTCAGAAGTAAATCATATGTGCCATGTTGTTTCATTTAGGTTTAAAGAGTTAGCTGCTATACCGCCGGTCATGCTTTCCTATAGTGTAAATGCTACTTTTACAGATAAGAATGTTAGCAGAAAAACTGAAAGAAAGGAGATAGCAGCAAAATTTCTGCACAGAATTCTTAGGTCTCAGAAGTAAATGATATGTGCCATGTTGTTTCATTTAGGTTTAAAGAGTTAGCTGCTATACCGCCTGTTATGCTTTCCTATAGTGTAAATGGTAGTTTTACAGATTGAAATGTTAGCACAAAAACTGAAGAAAAGGAGATAGCTGAAAAATCTCTGCACACAATGCTTAGTTCTCAGAAGTAAATCGTATGTGCCATGTTGTTTCATTTAGGTTTAAAGAGTTAGCTGCTCTACCGCCGGTTATGCTTTCCTATAGTGTAAATTGTACTTTTACAGATAGGAATGTTAGCACAAAAACTGAAGAAAAGGAGATAGCTGAAAAATCTCTGCACACAATGCTTTGTTCTCAGAGGTAAATCATATGTGCCATGTTGTTTCATTTAGGTTTAAAGAGTTAGCTGCTAGACCTCCGGTTTGCTTTCCTATAGTGTAAATGCTAGTTTTACAGATAGGAATGTTAGCACAAAAACTGAAAGAAAGGAGATAGCCGAAAAATCTCTGCACACAATGTTTGGTTCTCAGAAGTAAATCATATGTGCCATGTTGTTTCATTTAGGTTTAAAGAGTTAGCTGCTATACTGCCGGTTATGCTTTCCTATAGTGTAAATGGTAGTTTTACAGGTAGGAATGTTAGCACAAAAAAAGAAGAAAAGGAGATAGCTGAAAAATCTCTGCACACAATGATTAGTTCTCAGAAGTAAATCATATGTGCCATGTTGTTTCATTAAGGTTTAAAGAGTTAGCTGCTATACCTCCGGCTTTGCTTTCCTATAGTGTAAATGCTAGTTTTACAGATAGGAATGTTAGCACAAAAACTGAAAGAAAGGAGATAGCCGAAAAATCTCTGCACACAATGTTTGGTTCTCAGAAGTAAATCATATGTGCCATGTTGTTTCATTTAGGTTTAAAGAGTTAGCTGCTATACCACCGGTTATGCCTTCCTATAGTGTAAATGGTAGTTTTACAGATAGGAATGTTAGCACAAAAACTGAAGAAAAGGAGATAGCTGAAAAATCTCTGCACACAACGCTTAGTTCTCAGAAGTAAATCATATTTGCCATGTTGTTTCATTTAGGTTTAGAGAGTTAGCTGCCATAAGGCCGGCTTTGCTTTCCTATAGTGTAAATGGTAGTTTTACAAATAGGAATGTTAGCACAAAAACTGAAAGAAAGGAGATAGCCGCAAAATCTCTGCACACAATGCTTGGTTCCCAGAAGTAAATCATATGTGCCATGTTGTTTCATTTAGGTTCAAAGAGTTAGCTGCTATACCGCCGGTTATGCTTTCCTATAGTGTAAATGGTAGTTTTACAGATAGGAATGTTAGCACAAAAACTGAAGCAATGGAGATAATTGAAAAATCTCTGCACACAATGCTTAGTTCTCAGAAGTAAATCATATGTGCCATGTTGTTTCATTTAGGTTTAAAGTGTTAGCTGCTATACCGCCGGTTATGCTTTCCTATAGTGTAAATGCTACTTTTACAGATAAGAATGTTAGCACAAAAACTGAAAGAAAGGAGATAGCCGCAAAATCTCTGCACAGTATTCTTAGGTCTCAGAAGTAAATGATATGTGCCATGTTGTTTCATTTAGGTTTAAAGAGTTAGCTGCTATACCGCCGGTTATGCTTTCCTATAGTGTAAATGGTACTTTTACAGATAGGAATGTTAGCACAAAAACTGAAGAAAAGGAGATAGCTGAAAAATCTCTGCACACAATGATTAGTTCTCAGAAGTAAATCATATGTGCCATGTTGTTTCATTTAGGTTTAAAGAGTTAGCTGCTATACCGCCGGTTATGCTTTCCTATAGTGTAAATGGTACTTTTACAGATAGGAATGTTAGCACAAAAACTGAAGAAAAGGAGAAAGCTGAAAAATCTCTGTACACAATGCTTAGTTCTCAGAAGTAAATCGTATGTGCCATGTTGTTTCATTTAGGTTTAAAGAGTTAGCTGCTATACCGCCGGTTATGCTTTCCTATAGAGTAAATGCTACTTTTACATATAAGAATGTTAGCACAAAAACTGAAAGAAAGGAGATAGCCGCAAAATCTCTGCACAGAATTCTTTGGTCTCAGAAGTAAATGATATGTGCCATGTTGTTTCATTTAGGTTTAAAGAGTTAGCTGCTATACCGCCGGTTATGCTTTCCTATAGTGTAAATGGTAGTTTTACAGATTGAAAGGTTAGCACAAAAACTGAAGAAAAGGAGATAGCTGAAAAATCTCTGCACACAATGCTTAGTTCTCAGAAGTCAATCGTATGTGCCATGTTGTTTCATTTAGGTTTAAAGAGTTAGGTGCTATACCGCCGGTTATGCTTTCCTATAGTGTAAATGGTACTTTTACAGATAGGAATGTTAGCACAAAAACTGAAGAAAAGGAGATAGCTGAAAAATCTCTGCACACAATGTTTGGTTCTCAGAAGTAAATCATATGTGCCATGTTGTTTCATTTAGGTTTAAAGAGTTAGCTGCTATACTGCCGGTTATGCTTTCCTATAGTGTAAATGGTAGTTTTACAGATAGGAATGTTAGCACAAAAATTGAAGAAAAGGAGATAGCTGAAAAATCTCTGCACACAATGATTAGTTCTCAGAAGTAAATCATATGTGCCATGTTGTTTCATTTAGGTTTAAAGAGTTAGCTGCTATACCTCCGGCTTTGCTTTCCTATAGTGTAAATGCTAGTTTTACAGATAGGAATGTTAGCAAAAAAACTGAAAGAAAGGATATAGCCGAAAAATCTCTGCACACAATTTTTGGTTCTCAGAAGTAAATCATATGTGCCATGTTGTTTCATTTAGGTTTAAAGAGTTAGCTGCTATACTGCCGATTATGCTTTCCTATAGTGTAAATGCTAGTTTTACAGATAGGAATGTTAGCACAAAAACTGAAAGAAAGGAGATAGCCGCAAAATCTCTGCACACAATGCTTGGTTCCCAGAAGTAAATCATATGTGCCATGTTGTTTCATTTAGGTTAAAAGAGTTAGCTGCTATAGTGCCGGTTTTGCTTTCCTATAGTGTAAATGCTAGTTTTACAGATAGGAATGTTAGCACAAAAACTGAGTAAGGAGATAGCCGCAAAATCTCTGCACACAATGCTTAGTTCTCACAAGTAAATCGTATGTGCCATGTTGTTTCATTTAGGTTTAAAGAGTTAGCTGCTATACCGCCGGTTATGCTTTCCTATAGTGTAAATGGTACTTTTACAGATAGGAATGTTAGCACAAAAGCTGAAGAAAAGGAGATAGCTGAAAAATCTCTGCACACAATGCTTAGTTCTCAGAAGTAAATGATATGTGCCATGTTTTTTCATTTAGGTTTAAAGAGTTAGCTGCTATACCGCCGGTTATGCTTTCCTATAGAGTAAATGCTACTTTTACATATAAGAATGTTAGCACAAAAACTGAAAGAAAGGAGATAGCCGCAAAATCTCTGCACAGAATTCTTTGGTCTCAGAAGTAAATGATATGTGCCATGTTGTTTCATTTAGGTTTAAAGAGTTAGCTGCTATACCGCCGGTTATGCTTTCCTATAGTGTAAATAGTAGTTTTACAGATTGAAAGGTTAGCACAAAAACTGAAGAAAAGGAGATAGCTGAAAAATCTCTGCACACAATGCTTAGTTCTCAGAAGTCAATCGTATGTGCCATGTTGTTTCATTTAGGTTTAAAGAGTTAGGTGCTATACCGCCGGTTATGCTTTCCTATAGTGTAAATGGTACTTTTACAGATAGGAATGTTAGCACAAAAACTGAAGAAAAGGAGATAGCTGAAAAATCTCTGCACACAATGTTTGGTTCTCAGAAGTAAATCATATGTGCCATGTTGTTTCATTTAGGTTTAAAGAGTTAGCTGCTATACTGCCGGTTATGCTTTCCTATAGTGTAAATGGTAGTTTTACAGATAGGAATGTTAGCACAAAAATTGAAGAAAAGGAGATAGCTGAAAAATCTCTGCACACAATGATTAGTTCTCAGAAGTAAATCATATGTGCCATGTTGTTTCATTTAGGTTTAAAGAGTTAGCTGCTATGCCTCCGGCTTTGCTTTCCTATAGTGTAAATGCTAGTTTTACAGATAGGAATGTTAGCAAAAAAACTGAAAGAAAGGATATAGCCGAAAAATCTCTGCACACAATTTTTGGTTCTCAGAAGTAAATCATATGTGCCATGTTGTTTCATTTAGGTTTAAAGAGTTAGCTGCTATACTGCCGATTATGCTTTCCTATAGTGTAAATGCTAGTTTTACAGATAGGAATGTTAGCACAAAAACTGAAAGAAAGGAGATAGCCGCAAAATCTCTGCACACAATGCTTGGTTCCCAGAAGTAAATCATATGTTCCATGTTGTTTCATTTAGGTTAAAAGAGTTAGCTGCTATAGTGCCGGTTATGCTTTCCTATAGTGTAAATGCTAGTTTTACAGATAGGAATGTTAGCACAAAAACTGAGTAAGGAGATAGCCGCAAAATCTCTGCACACAATGCTTAGTTCTCACAAGTAAATCGTATGTGCCATGTTGTTTCATTTAGGTTTAAAGAGTTAGCTGCTATACCGCCGGTTATGCTTTCCTATAGTGTAAATGGTACTTTTACAGATAGGAATGTTAGCACAAAAGCTGAAGAAAAGGAGATAGCTGAAAAATCTCTGCACACAATGCTTAGTTCTCAGAAGTAAATCATATGTGCCATGTTGTTTCATTTAGGTTGAAAGAGTTAGCTGCTATACCGCCGGTCATGCTTTCCTATAGTGTAAATGCTACTTTTACAGATAAGAATGTTAGCAGAAAAACTGAAAGAAAGGAGATAGCAGCAAAATCTCTGCACAGAATTCTTAGGTCTCAGAAGTAAATGATATGTGCCATGTTGTTTCATTTAGGTTTAAAGAGTTAGCTGCTATACCGCCTGTTATGCTTTCCTATAGTGTAAATGGTAGTTTTACAGATTGAAATGTTAGCACAAAAACTGAAGAAAAGGAGATAGCTGAAAAATCTCTGCACACAATGCTTAGTTCTCAGAAGTAAATCGTATGTGCCATGTTGTTTCATTTAGGTTTAAAGAGTTAGCTGCTATACCGCTGGTTATGCTTTCCTATAGTGTAAACTGTACTTTTACAGATAGGAATGTTAGCACAAAAACTGAAGAAAAGGAGATAGCTGAAAAATCTCTGCACACAATGCTTAGTTCTCAGAGGTAAATCATATGTGCCATGTTGTTTCATTTAGGTTTAAAGAGTTAGCTGCTATACCTCCGGTTTGCTTTCCTATAGTGTAAATGCTAGTTTTACAGATAGGAATGTTAGCACAAAAACTGAAAGAAAGGAGATAGCCGAAAAATCTCTGCACACAATGTTTGGTTCTCAGAAGTAAATCATATGTGCCATGTTGTTTCATTTAGGTTTAAAGAGTTAGCTGCTATACCACCGGTTATGCCTTCCTATAGTGTAAATGGTAGTTTTACAGATAGGAATGTTAGCACAAAAACTGAAGAAAAGGAGATAGCTGAAAAATCTCTGCACACAACGCTTAGTTCTCAGAAGTAAATCATATTTGCCATGTTGTTTCATTTAGGTTTAGTGAGTTAGCTGCCATAAGGCCGGCTTTGCTTTCCTATAGTGTAAATGGTAGTTTTACAAATAGGAATGTTAGCACAAAAACTGAAAGAAAGGAGATAGCCGCAAAATCTCTGCACACAATGCTTGGTTCCCAGAAGTAAATCATATGTGCCATGTTGTTTCATTTAGGTTCAAAGAGTTAGCTGCTATACCGCCGGTTATGCTTTCCTATAGTGTAAATGGTAGTTTTACAGATAGGAATGTTAGCCCAAAAACTGAAGCAATGGAGATAATTGAAAAATCTCTGCACACAATGCTTAGTTCTCAGAAGTAAATCATATGTGCCATGTTGTTTCATTTAGGTTTAAAGTGTTAGCTGCTATACCGCCGGTTATGCTTTCCTATAGTGTAAATGCTACTTTTACAGATAAGAATGTTAGCACAAAAACTGAAAGAAAGGAGATAGCCGCAAAATCTCTGCACAGTATTCTTAGGTCTCAGAAGTAAATGATATGTGCCATGTTGTTTCATTTAGGTTTAAAGAGTTAGCTGCTATACCGCCGGTTATGCTTTCCTATAGTGTAAATGGTACTTTTACAGATAGGAATGTTAGCACAAAAACTGAAGAAAAGGAGAAAGCTGAAAAATCTCTGCACACAATGCTTAGTTCTCAGAAGTAAATCATATGTGCCATGTTGTTTCATTTAGGTTTAAAGAGTTAGCTGCTATACCTCCGGCTTTGCTTTCCTATAGTGTAAATGCTAGTTTTACAGATAGGAATGTTAGCACAAAAACTGAAAGAAAGGAGATAGCCGAAAAATCTCTGCACACAATGTTTGGTTCTCAGAAGTAAATCAAATGTGCCATGTTGTTTCATTTAGGTTTAAAGAGTTAGCTGCTATACCACCGGCTATGCTTTCCTATAGTGTAAATGATAGTTTTACAGATAGGAATGTTAGCACAAAAACTGAAAGAAAGGAGATAGCCGCAAAATCTCTGCACACAATGCTTGGTTCCCAGAAGTAAATCATATGTGCCATGTTGTTTCATTTAGGTTAAAAGAGTTAGCTGCTATACTGCCGGTTATGCTTTCCTATAGGGTAAATGCTAGTTTTACAGATAGGAATGTTAGCACAAAAACTGAAAGAAAGGAGATAGCCGCAAAATCTCTGCACAGAATTCTTAGGTCTCAGAAGTAAATGATATGTGCCATGTTGTTTCATTTAGGTTTAAAGAGTTAGCTGCTATACCACCGGTTATGCCTTCCTATAGTGTAAATGGTAGTTTTACAGATAGGAATGTTAGCACAAAAACTGAAGAAAAGGAGATAGCTGAAAAATCTCTGCACACAATGCTTAGTTCTCAGAAGTAAATCGTATGTGCCATGTTGTTTCATTTAGGTTTAAAGAGTTAGCTGCTATACCGTCGGTTATGCTTTCCTATAGTGTAAATTGTTCTTTTACAGATAGGAATGTTAGCACAAAAACTGAAGAAAAGGAGATAGCTGAAAAATCTCTCCACACAATGCTTAGTTCTCAGAGGTAAATCATATGTGCCATGTTGTTTCATTTAGGTTTAAAGAGTTAGCTGCTATACCTCCGGTTTGCTTTCCTATAGTGTAAATGCTAGTTTTACAGATAGGAATGTTAGCACAAAAACTGAAAGAAAGGAGATAGCCGAAAAATCTCTGCACACAATGTTTGGTTCTCAGAAGTAAATCATATGTGCCATGTTGTTTCATTTAGGTTTAAAGAGTTAGCTGCTATACTGCCGGTTATGCTTTCCTATAGTGTAAATGGTAGTTTTACAGGTAGGAATGTTAGCACAAAAACTGAAGAAAAGGAGATAGCTGAAAAATCTCTGCACACAATGATTAGTTCTCAGAAGTAAATCATATGTGCCATGTTGTTTCATTAAGGTTTAAAGAGTTAGCTGCTATACCTCCGGCTTTGCTTTCCTATAGTGTAAATGCTAGTTTTACAGATAGGAATGTTAGCACAAAAACTGAAAGAAAGGAGATAGCCGCAAAATCTCTGCACACAATGTTTGGTTCTCAGAAGTAAATCATATGTGCCATGTTGTTTCATTTAGGTTTAAAGAGTTAGCTGCTATACCACCGGTTATGCCTTCCTATAGTGTAAATGGTAGTTTTACAGATAGGAATGTTAGCACAAAAACTGAAGAAAAGGAGATAGCTGAAAAATCTCTGCACACAACGCTTAGTTCTCAGAAGTAAATCATATTTGCCATGTTGTTTCATTTAGGTTTAGAGAGTTAGCTGCCATAAGGCCGGCTTTGCTTTCCTATAGTGTAAATGGTAGTTTTACAAATAGGAATGTTAGCCCAAAAACTGAAAGAAAGGAGATAGCCGCAAAATTTCTGCACACAATGCTTGGTTCCCAGAAGTAAATCATATGTGCCATGTTGTTTCATTTAGGTTCAAAGAGTTAGCTGCTATACCGCCGGTTATGCTTTCCTATAGTGTAAATGGTAGTTTTACAGATAGGAATGTTAGCACAAAAACTGAAGCAATGGAGATAATTGAAAAATCTCTGCACACAATGCTTAGTTCTCAGAAGTAAATCATATGTGCCATGTTGTTTCATTTAGGTTTAAAGTGTTAGCTGCTATACCGCCGGTTATGCTTTCCTATAGTGTAAATGCTACTTTTACAGATAAGAATGTTAGCACAAAAACTGAAAGAAAGGAGATAGCCGCAAAATCTCTGCACAGTATTCTTAGGTCTCAGAAGTAAATGATATGTGCCATGTTGTTTCATTTAGGTTTAAAGAGTTAGCTGCTATACCGCCGGTTATGCTTTCCTATAGTGTAAATGGTACTTTTACAGATAGGAATGTTAGCACAAAAACTGAAGAAAAGGAGATAGCTGAAAAATCTCTGCACACAATGATTAGTTCTCAGAGGTAAATCATATGTGCCATGTTGTTTCATTTAGGTTTAAAGAGTTAGCTGCTATACCGCCGGTTATGCTTTCCTATAGTGTAAATGGTAGATATACAGATAGGAATGTTAGCACAAAAATTGAAGAAATGGTGATAATTGAAAAATCTCTGCACACAATGCTTAGTTCTCACAAGTAAATCATATGTGCCATGTTGTTTCATTTAGGTTTAAAGAGTTAGCTGCTATTCCGCCGGTTATGCTTTCCTATAGTGTAAATGGTACTTTTACAGATAGGAATGTTAGCACAAAAACTGAAGAAAAGGAGAAAGCTGAAAAATCTCTGCACACAATGCTTAGTTCTCAGAAGTAAATCATATGTGCCATGTTGTTTCATTTAGGTTTAAAGAGTTAGCTGCTATACCTCCGGCTTTGCTTTCCTATAGTGTAAATGCTAGTTTTACAGATAGGAATGTTAGCACAAAAACTGAAAGAAAGGAGATAGCCGCAAAATCTCTGCACACAATGCTTAGTTCTCAGAAGTAAATCGTATGTGCCATGTTGTTTCATTTAGGTTTAAAGCGTTAGCTGCTATACCTCCGGCTTTGCTTTCCTATAGTGTAAATGCCAGTTTTACAGATAGGAATGTTAGCAAAAAAACTGAAAGAAAGGAGATAGCCGAAAAATCTCTGCACTCAATGTTTGGTTCTCAAAAGTAAATCATATGTGCCATGTTGTTTCATTTAGGTTTAAAGAGTTAGCTGCTATACTGCCGGTTATGCTTTCCTATAGTGTAAATGCTAGTTTTACAGATAGGAATGTTAGCACAGAAACTGAAAGAAAGGAGATAGCCGCAAATTCTCTGCACACAATGCTTAGTTCTCAGAAGTAAATCATATGTGCCATGTTGTTTCATTTAGGTTTAAAGAGTTAGCTGCTATAAGGCCGCCTTTGCTTTCCTATAGTGTAAATGGTAGTTTTACAAATAGGAATGTTAGCCCAAAAACTGAAAGAAAGGAGATAGCCGCAAAATCTCTGCACACAATGCTTGGTTCCCAGAAGTAAATCATATGTGCCATGTTGTTTCATTTAGGTTTAAAGAGTTAGCTGCTATACCGCCGGTTATGCTTTCCTATAGTGTAAATGGTAGTTTTACAGATAGGAATGTTAGCACAAAAACTGAAGAAAAGGAGATAGCTGAAAAATCTCTGCACACAATGCTTAGTTCTCAGAAGTAAATCATATGTGCCATGTTGTTTCATTTAGGTTTAAAGAGTTAGCTGCTATACCGCCGGTCATGCTTTCCTATAGTGTAAATGCTACTTTTACAGATAAGAATGTTAGCAGAAAAACTGAAAGAAAGGAGATAGCAGCAAAATCTCTGCACAGAATTCTTAGGTCTCAGAAGTAAATGATATGTGCCATGTTGTTTCATTTAGGTTTAAAGAGTTAGCTGCTATACCGCCTGTTATGCTTTCCTATAGTGTAAATGGTAGTTTTACAGATTGAAATGTTAGCACAAAAACTGAAGAAAAGGAGATAGCTGAAAAATCTCTGCACACAATGCTTAGTTCTCAGAAGTAAATCGTATGTGCCATGTTGTTTCATTTAGGTTTAAAGAGTTAGCTGCTATACCGCCGGTTATGCTTTCCTATAGTGTAAATTGTACTTTTACAGATAGGAATGTTAGCACAAAAACTGAAGAAAAGGAGATAGCTGAAAAATCTCTGCACACAATGCTTAGTTCTCAGAAGTAAATCATATGTGCCATGTTGTTTCATTTAGGTTTAAAGAGTTAGCTGCTATACCTCCGGTTTGCTTTCCTATAGTGTAAATGCTAGTTTTACAGATAGGAATGTTAGCACAAAAACTGAAAGAAAGGAGATAGCCGAAAAATCTCTGCACACAATGTTTAGTTCTCAAAAGTAAATCATATGTGCCATGTTGTTTCATTTAGGTTTAAAGAGTTAGCTGCTATACTGCCGGTTATGCTTTCCTATAGTGTAAATGGTAGTTTTACAGGTAGGAATGTTAGCACAAAAACTGAAGAAAAGGAGATAGCTGAAAAATCTCTGCACACAATGATTAGTTCTCAGAAGTAAATCATATGTGCCATGTTGTTTCATTAAGGTTTAAAGAGTTAGCTGCTATACCTCCGGCTTTGCTTTCCTATAGTGTAAATGCTAGTTTTACAGATAGGAATGTTAGCACAAAAACTGAAAGAAAGGAGATAGCCGAAAAATCTCTGCACACAATGTTTGGTTCTCAGAAGTAAATCATATGTGCCATGTTGTTTCATTTAGGATTAAAGAGTTAGCTGCTATACCACCGGCTATGCTTTCCTATAGTGTAAATGATAGTTTTACAGATAGGAATGTTAGCACAAAAACTGAAAGAAAGGAGATAGCCGCAAAATCTCTGCACACAATGCTTGGTTCCCAGAAGTAAATCATATGTGCCATGTTGTTTCATTTAGGTTAAAAGAGTTAGCTGCTATACTGCCGGTTATGCTTTCCTATAGGGTAAATGCTAGTTTTACAGATAGGAATGTTAGCAAAAAACTGAAAGAAAGGAGATAGCCGCAAAATCTCTGCACGCAATGCTTAGTTCTCAGAAGTAAATCATATGTGCCATGTTGTTTCATTTAGGTTTAAAGAGTTAGCTGCTATACCGCCGGTCATGCTTTCCTATAGTGTAAATGCTACTTTTACAGATAAGAATGTTAGCAGAAAAACTGAAAGAAAGGAGATACCAGCAAAATCTCTGCACAGAATTCTTAGGTCTCAGAAGTAAATGATATGTGCCATGTTGTTTCATTTAGGTTTAAAGAGTTAGCTGCTATACCGCCGGTTATGCTTTCCTATAGTGTAAATGGTACTTTTACAGATAGGAATGTTAGCACAAAAACTGAAGAAAAGGAGAAAGCTGAAAAATCTCTGCACACAATGCTTAGTTCTCAGAAGTAAATCATATGTGCCATGTTGTTTCATTTAGGTTTAAAGAGTTAGCTGCTATACCTCCGGCTTTGCTTTCCTATAGTGTAAATGCTAGTTTTACAGATAGGAATGTTAGCACAAAAACTGAAAGAAAGGAGATAGCCGAAAAATCTCTGCACACAATGTTTGGTTCTCAGAAGTAAATCAAATGTGCCATGTTGTTTCATTTAGGTTTAAAGAGTTAGCTGCTATACCACCGGCTATGCTTTCCTATAGTGTAAATGATAGTTTTACAGATAGGAATGTTAGCACAAAAACTGAAAGAAAGGAGATAGCCGCAAAATCTCTGCACACAATGCTTGGTTCCCAGAAGTAAATCATATGTGCCATGTTGTTTCATTTAGGTTAAAAGAGTTAGCTGCTATACTGCCGGTTATGCTTTCCTATAGGGTAAATGCTAGTTTTACAGATAGGAATGTTAGCACAAAAACTGAAAGAAAGGAGTTAGCCGAAAAATCTCTGCACGCAATGCTTAGTTCTCAGAAGTAAATCGTATGTGCCATGTTGTTTCATTTAGGTTTAAAGAGTTAGCTGCTATACCGCCGGTTATGCTTTCCTATAGTGTAAATGGTACTTTTACAGATAGGAATGTTAGCACAAAAACTGAAGAAAAGGAGATAGCTGAACAATCTCTGCACACAATGCTTAGTTCTCAAAAGTAAATCATATGTGCCATGTTGTTTCATTTAGGTTTAAAGAGTTAGCTGCTATACCTCCGGCTTTGCTTTCCTATAGTGTAAATGCTAGTTTTACAGATAGGAATGTTAGCAAAAAAACTGAAAGAAAGGAGATAGCCGAAAAATCTCTGCACTCAATGGTTGGTTCTCAAAAGTAAATCATATGTGCCATGTTGTTTCATTTAGGTTTAAAGAGTTAGCTGCTATACCGCCGGTTATGCTTTCCTATAGTGTAAATGCTACTTTTACAGATAAGAATGTTAGCAGAAATACTGAAAGAAAGGAGATAGCAGCAAAATCTCTGCACAGAATTCTTAGGTCTCATAAGTAAATGATATGTGCCATGTTGTTTCATTTAGGTTTAAAGAGTTAGCTGCTATACCGCCTGTTATGCTTTCCTATAGAATAAATGGTAGTTTTACAGATTGTAATGTTAGCACAAAAACTGAAGAAAAGGAGATAGCTGAAAAATCTCTGCACACAATGCTTAGTTCTCAGAAGTAAATCGTATGTGCCATGTTGTTTCATTTAGGTTTAAAGAGTTAGCTGCTATACCGCCGGTTATGCTTTCCTATAGTGTAAATTGTTCTTTTACAGATAGGAATGTTAGCACAAAAACTGAAGAAAAGGAGATAGCTGAAAAATCTCTCCACACAATGCTTAGTTCTCAGAGGTAAATCATATGTGCCATGTTGTTTCATTTAGGTTTAAAGAGTTAGCTGCTATACCTCCGGTTTGCTTTCCTATAGTGTAAATGCTAGTTTTACAGATAGGAATGTTAGCACAAAAACTGAAAGAAAGGAGATAGCCGAAAAATCTCTGCACACAATGTTTGGTTCTCAGAAGTAAATCATATGTGCCATGTTGTTTCATTTAGGTTTAAAGAGTTAGCTGCTATACTGCCGGTTATGCTTTCCTATAGTGTAAATGGTAGTTTTACAGGTAGGAATGTTAGCACAAAAACTGAAGAAAAGGAGATAGCTGAAAAATCTCTGCACACAATGATTAGTTCTCAGAAGTAAATCATATGTGCCATGTTGTTTCATTAAGGTTTAAAGAGTTAGCTGCTATACCTCCGGCTTTGCTTTCCTATAGTGTAAATGCTAGTTTTACAGATAGGAATGTTAGCACAAAAACTGAAAGAAAGGAGATAGCCGCAAAATCTCTGCACACAATGTTTGGTTCTCAGAAGTAAATCATATGTGCCATGTTGTTTCATTTAGGTTTAAAGAGTTAGCTGCTATACCACCGGTTATGCCTTCCTATAGTGTAAATGGTAGTTTTACAGATAGGAATGTTAGCACAAAAACTGAAGAAAAGGAGATAGCTGAAAAATCTCTGCACACAACGCTTAGTTCTCAGAAGTAAATCATATTTGCCATGTTGTTTCATTTAGGTTTAGAGAGTTAGCTGCCATAAGGCCGGCTTTGCTTTCCTATAGTGTAAATGGTAGTTTTACAAATAGGAATGTTAGCACAAAAACTGAAAGAAAGGAGATAGCCGCAAAATTTCTGCACACAATGCTTGGTTCCCAGAAGTAAATCATATGTGCCATGTTGTTTCATTTAGGTTCAAAGAGTTAGCTGCTATACCGCCGGTTATGCTTTCCTATAGTGTAAATGGTAGTTTTACAGATAGGAATGTTAGCACAAAAACTGAAGCAATGGAGATAATTGAAAAATCTCTGCACACAATGCTTAGTTCTCAGAAGTAAATCATATGTGCCATGTTGTTTCATTTAGGTTTAAAGTGTTAGCTGCTATACCGCCGGTTATGCTTTCCTATAGTGTAAATGCTACTTTTACAGATAAGAATGTTAGCACAAAAACTGAAAGAAAGGAGATAGCCGCAAAATCTCTGCACAGTATTCTTAGGTCTCAGAAGTAAATGATATGTGCCATGTTGTTTCATTTAGGTTTAAAGAGTTAGCTGCTATACCGCCGGTTATGCTTTCCTATAGTGTAAATGGTACTTTTACAGATAGGAATGTTAGCACAAAAACTGAAGAAAAGGAGATAGCTGAAAAATCTCTGCACACAATGATTAGTTCTCAGAGGTAAATCATATGTGCCATGTTGTTTCATTTAGGTTTAAAGAGTTAGCTGCTATACCGCCGGTTATGCTTTCCTATAGTGTAAATGGTAGATATACAGATAGGAATGTTAGCACAAAAATTGAAGAAATGGTGATAATTGAAAAATCTCTGCACACAATGCTTAGTTCTCACAAGTAAATCATATGTGCCATGTTGTTTCATTTAGGTTTAAAGAGTTAGCTGCTATTCCGCCGGTTATGCTTTCCTATAGTGTAAATGGTACTTTTACAGATAGGAATGTTAGCACAAAAACTGAAGAAAAGGAGAAAGCTGAAAAATCTCTGCACACAATGCTTAGTTCTCAGAAGTAAATCATATGTGCCATGTTGTTTCATTTAGGTTTAAAGAGTTAGCTGCTATACCTCCGGCTTTGCTTTCCTATAGTGTAAATGCTAGTTTTACAGATAGGAATGTTAGCACAAAAACTGAAAGAAAGGAGATAGCCGCAAAATCTCTGCACACAATGCTTAGTTCTCAGAAGTAAATCGTATGTGCCATGTTGTTTCATTTAGGTTTAAAGCGTTAGCTGCTATACCTCCGGCTTTGCTTTCCTATAGTGTAAATGCCAGTTTTACAGATAGGAATGTTAGCAAAAAAACTGAAAGAAAGGAGATAGCCGAAAAATCTCTGCACTCAATGTTTGGTTCTCAAAAGTAAATCATATGTGCCATGTTGTTTCATTTAGGTTTAAAGAGTTAGCTGCTATACTGCCGGTTATGCTTTCCTATAGTGTAAATGCTAGTTTTACAGATAGGAATGTTAGCACAGAAACTGAAAGAAAGGAGATAGCCGCAAATTCTCTGCACACAATGCTTAGTTCTCAGAAGTAAATCATATGTGCCATGTTGTTTCATTTAGGTTTAAAGAGTTAGCTGCTATAAGGCCGCCTTTGCTTTCCTATAGTGTAAATGGTAGTTTTACAAATAGGAATGTTAGCCCAAAAACTGAAAGAAAGGAGATAGCCGCAAAATCTCTGCACACAATGCTTGGTTCCCAGAAGTAAATCATATGTGCCATGTTGTTTCATTTAGGTTTAAAGAGTTAGCTGCTATACCGCCGGTTATGCTTTCCTATAGTGTAAATGGTAGTTTTACAGATAGGAATGTTAGCACAAAAACTGAAGAAAAGGAGATAGCTGAAAAATCTCTGCACACAATGCTTAGTTCTCAGAAGTAAATCATATGTGCCATGTTGTTTCATTTAGGTTTAAAGAGTTAGCTGCTATACCGCCGGTCATGCTTTCCTATAGTGTAAATGCTACTTTTACAGATAAGAATGTTAGCAGAAAAACTGAAAGAAAGGAGATAGCAGCAAAATCTCTGCACAGAATTCTTAGGTCTCTGAAGTAAATGATATGTGCCATGTTGTTTCATTTAGGTTTAAAGAGTTAGCTGCTATACCGCCTGTTATGCTTTCCTATAGTGTAAATGGTAGTTTTACAGATTGAAATGTTAGCACAAAAACTGAAGAAAAGGAGATAGCTGAAAAATCTCTGCACACAATGCTTAGTTCTCAGAAGTAAATCGTATGTGCCATGTTGTTTCATTTAGGTTTAAAGAGTTAGCTGCTATACCGCCGGTTATGCTTTCCTATAGTGTAAATTGTACTTTTACAGATAGGAATGTTAGCACAAAAACTGAAGAAAAGGAGATAGCTGAAAAATCTCTGCACACAATGCTTAGTTCTCAGAGGTAAATCATATGTGCCATGTTGTTTCATTTAGGTTTAAAGAGTTAGCTGCTATACCTCCGGTTTGCTTTCCTATAGTGTAAATGCTAGTTTTACAGATAGGAATGTTAGCACAAAAACTGAAAGAAAGGAGATAGCCGAAAAATCTCTGCACACAATGTTTGGTTCTCAGAAGTAAATCATATGTGCCATGTTGTTTCATTTAGGTTTAAAGAGTTAGCTGCTATACTGCCGGTTATGCTTTCCTATAGTGTAAATGGTAGTTTTACAGGTAGGAATGTTAGCACAAAAACTGAAGAAAAGGAGATAGCTGAAAAATCTCTGCACACAATGATTAGTTCTCAGAAGTAAATCATATGTGCCATGTTGTTTCATTAAGGTTTAAAGAGTTAGCTGCTATACCTCCGGCTTTGCTTTCCTATAGTGTAAATGCTAGTTTTACAGATAGGAATGTTAGCACAAAAACTGAAAGAAAGGAGATAGCCGAAAAATCTCTGCACACAATGTTTGGTTCTCAGAAGTAAATCATATGTGCCATGTTGTTTCATTAAGGTTTAAAGAGTTAGCTGCTATACCGCCGGTTATGCTTTCCTATAGTGTAAATGGTAGTTTTACAGATAGGAATGTTAGCACAAAAACTGAAGCAATGGAGATAATTGAAAAATCTCTGCACACAATGCTTAGTTCTCAGAAGTAAATCATATGTGCCATGTTGTTTCATTTAGGTTTAAAGTGTTAGCTGCTATACCGCCGGTTATGCTTTCCTATAGTGTAAATGCTACTTTTACAGATAAGAATGTTAGCACAAAAACTGAAAGAAAGGAGATAGCCGCAAAATCTCTGCACAGTATTCTTAGGTCTCAGAAGTAAATGATATGTGCCATGTTGTTTCATTTAGGTTTAAAGAGTTAGCTGCTATACCGCCGGTTATGCTTTCCTATAGTGTAAATTGTACTTTTACAGATAGGAATGTTAGCACAAAAACTGAAGAAAAGGAGATAGCTGAAAAATCTCTGCACACAATGATTAGTTCTCAGAAGTAAATCATATGTGCCATGTTGTTTCATTTAGGTTTAAAGAGTTAGCTGCTATACTGCCGGTTATGCTTTCCTATAGTGTAAATGGTACTTTTACAGATAGGAATGTTAGCACAAAAACTGAAGAAAAGGAGAAAGCTGAAAAATCTCTGCACACAATGCTTAGTTCTCAGAAGTAAATCATATGTGCCATGTCGTTTCATTTAGGTTTAAAGAGTTAGCTGCTATACCTCCGGCTTTGCTTTCCTATAGTGTAAATGCTAGTTTTACAGATAGGAATGTTAGCACAAAAACTGAAAGAAAGGAGATAGCCGAAAAATCTCTGCACACAATGTTTGGTTCTCAGAAGTAAATCATATGTGCGATGTTGTTTCATTTAGGTTTAAAGAGTTAGCTGCTATACCACCGGCTATGCTTTCCTATAGTGTAAATGATAGTTTTACAGATAGAAATGTTAGCACAAAAACTGAAAGAAAGGAGATAGCCGCAAAATCTCTGCACACAATGCTTGGTTCCCAGAAGTAAATCATATGTGCCATGTTGTTTTATTTAGGTTAAAAGAGTTAGCTGCTATACTGCCGGTTATGCTTTCCTTTAGTGTAAATGCTAGTTTTACAGATAGGAATGTTAGCACAAAAACTGAAAGTAAGGAGATAGCCGCAAAATCTCTGCACACAATGCTTAGTTCTCAGAAGTAAATCGTATGTGCCATGTTGTTTCATTTAGGTTTAAAGAGTTAGCTGCTATAAGGCCGGCTTTGCTTTCCTATAGTGTAAATGGTAGTTTTACAAATAGGCATGTTAGCCCAAAAACTGAAAGAAAGGAGATAGCCGCAAAATCTCTGCACACAATGCTTGGTTCCCAGAAGTAAATCATATGTGCCATGTTGTTTCATTTAGGTTTAAAGAGTTAGCTGCTATACCACCGGTTATGCTTTCCTATAGTGTAAATGGTAGTTTTACAGATAGGAATGTTAGCACAAAAACTGAAGAAAAGGAGATAGCTGAAAAATCTCTGCACACAATGCTTAGTTCTCAGAAGTAAATCATATGTGCCATGTTGTTTCATTTAGGTTTAAAGAGTTAGCTGCTATACCACCGGTCATGCTTTCCTATAGTGTAAATGCTACTTTTACAGATAAGAATGTTAGCACAAAAACTGAAAGAAAGGAGATAGCAGGAAAATCTCTGCACAGAATTCTTAGGTCTCAGATGTAAATGATATGTGCCATGTTGTTTCATTTAGGTTTAAAGAGTTAGCTGCTATACCGCCGGTTATGCTTTCCTATAGTGTAAATGGTAGTTTTACAGATTGAAATGTTAGCACAAAAACTGAAGAAAAGGAGATAGCTGAAAAATCTCTGCACACAATGCTTAGTTCTCAGAAGTAAATCGTATGTGCCATGTTGTTTCATTTAGGTTTAAAGAGTTAGCTGCTGTACCGCCGGTTATGCTTTCCTATAGTGTAAATTGTACTTTTACAGATAGGAATGTTAGCACAAAAACTGAAGAAAAGGAGATAGCTGAAAAATCTCTGCACACAATGCTTAGTTCTCAGAAGTCAATCGTATGTGCCATGTTGTTTCATTTAGTTTTAAAGAGTTAGCTGCTATACCTCCGGCTTTGCTTTCCTATAGTGTAAATGCTAGTTTTACAGATAGGAATGTTAGCACAAAAACTGAAAGAAAGGAGATAGCCGAAAAATCTCTGCACACAATGTTTGGTTCTCAGAAGTAAATCATATGTGCCATGTTGTTTCATTTAGGTTTAAAGAGTTAGCTGCTATACTGCCGGTTATGCTTTCCTATAGTGTAAATGGTAGTTTTACAGATAGGAATGTTAGCACAAAAACTGAAGAAAAGGAGATAGCTGAAAAATCTCTGCACACAATGATTAGTTCTCAGAAGTAAATCATATGTGCCATGTTGTTTCATTTAGGTTTAAAGAGTTAGCTGCTATACCTCTGGCTTTGCTTTCCTATAGTGTAAATGCTAGTTTTACAGATAGGAATGTTAGCAAAAAAACTGAAAGAAAGTTGATAGCCGAAAAATCTCTGCACACAATGTTTGGTTCTCAGAAGTAAATCATATGTGCCATGTTGTTTCATTTAGGTTTAAAGAGTTAGCTGCTATACCACCGGTTATGCCTTCCTATAGTGTAAATGGTAGTTTTACAGATAGGAATGTTAGCACAAAAACTGAAGAAAAGGAGATAGCTGAAAAATCTCTGCACACAACGCTTAGTTCTCAGAAGTAAATCATATTTGCCATGTTGTTTCATTTAGGTTTAGAGAGTTAGCTGCCATAAGGCCGGCTTTGCTTTCCTATAGTGTAAATGGTAGTTTTACAAATAGGAATGTTAGCACAAAAACGGAAAGAAAGGAGATAGCCGCAAAATCTCTGCACACAATGCTTGGTTCCCAGAAGTAAATCATATGTGCCATGTTGTTTCATTTAGGTTCAAAGAGTTAGCTGCTATACCGCCGGTTATGCTTTCCTATAGTGTAAATGGTAGTTTTACAGATAGGAATGTTAGCACAAAAACTGAAGCAATGGAGATAATTGAAAAATCTCTGCACACAATGCTTAGTTCTCAGAAGTAAATCATATGTGCCATGTTGTTTCATTTAGGTTTAAAGTGTTAGCTGCTATACCGCCGGTTATGCTTTCCTATAGTGTAAATGCTACTTTTACAGATAAGAATGTTAGCACAAAAACTGAAAGAAAGGAGATAGCCGCAAAATCTCTGCACAGTATTCTTAGGTCTCAGAAGTAAATGATATGTGCCATGTTGTTTCATTTAGGTTTAAAGAGTTAGCTGCTATACCGCCGTTTATGCTTTCCTATAGTGTAAATTGAACTTTTACAGATAGGAATGTTAGCACAAAAACTGAAGAAAAGGAGATAGCTGAAAAATCTCTGCACACAATGATTAGTTCTCAGAAGTAAATCATATGTGCCATGTTGTTTCATTTAGGTTTAAAGAGTTAGCTGCTATACCGCCGGTTATGCTTTCCTATAGTGTAAATGGTACTTTTACAGATAGGAATGTTAGCACAAAAACTGAAGAAAAGGAGAAAGCTGAAAAATCTCTGCACACAATGCTTAGTTCTCAGAAGTAAATCATATGTGCCATGTCGTTTCATTTAGGTTTAAAGAGTTCGCTGCTATACCTCCGGCTTTGCTTTCCTAAAGTGTAAATGCTAGTTTTACAGATAGGAATGTTAGCACAAAAACTGAAAGAAAGGAGATAGCCGAAAAATCTCTGCACACAATGTTTCGTTCTCAGAAGTAAATCATATGTGCGATGTTGTTTCATTTAGGTTTAAAGAGTTAGCTGCTATACCACCGGCTATGCTTTCCTATAGTGTAAATGATAGTTTTACAGATAGAAATGTTAGCACAAAAACTGAAAGAAAGGAGATAGCCGCAAAATCTCTGCACACAATGCTTGGTTCCCAGAAGTAAATCATATGTGCCATGTTGTTTTATTTAGGTTAAAAGAGTTAGCTGCTATACTGCCGGTTATGCTTTCCTTTAGTGTAAATGCTAGTTTTACAGATAGGAATGTTAGCACAAAAACTGAAAGTAAGGAGATAGCCGCAAAATCTCTGCACACAATGCTTAGTTCTCAGAAGTAAATCGTATGTGCCATGTTGTTTCATTTAGGTTTAAAGAGTTAGCTGCTATACCGCCGGTTATGCTTTCCTATAGTGTAAATGGTACTTTTACAGATAGGAATGTTAGCACAAAAACTGAAGAAAAGGAGAAAGCTGAAAAATCTCTGCACACAATGCTTAGTTCTCAGAAGTAAATCATATGTGCCATGTTGTTTCATTTAGGTTTAAAGAGTTAGCTGCTATACCTCCGGCTTTGCTTTCCTTTAGTGTAAATGCTAGTTTTACAGATAGGAATGTTAGCAGAAAAACTGAAAGAAAGGAGATAGCCGAAAAATCTCTGCACACAATGTTTGGTTCTCAGAAGTAAATCATATGTGCCGTGTTGTTTCATTTAGGTTTAAAGAGTTAGCTGCTATACCACCGGCTATGCTTTCCTATAGTGTAAATGATAGTTTTACAGATAGAAATGTTAGCACAAAAACTGAAAGAAAGGAGATAGCTGCAAAATCTCTGCACACAATGCTTGGTTCCCAGAAGTAAATCATATGTGCCATATTGTTTCATTTAGGTTAAAAGAGTTAGCTGCTATACTGCCGGTTATGCTTTCCTATAGTGTAAATGCTAGTTTTACAGATAGGAATGTTAGCACAAAAACTGAAAGTAAGGAGATAGCCGCAAAATCTCTGCACACAATGCTTAGTTCTCAGAAGTAAATCATATGTGCCATGTTGTTTCATTTAGGTTTAAAGAGTTAGCTGCTATACTGCCGGTTATGCTTTCCTATAGTGTAAATGCTAGTTTTACAGATAGGAATGTTAGCACAAAAACTGAAGAAAAGGAGATACCTGAAAAATCTCTGCACACAATGCTTAGTTCTCAGAAGTAAATCATACGTGCCGTGTTGTTTCATTTAGGTTTAAAGAGTTAGCTGCTATACTGCCGGTTATGCTTTCCTATAGTGTAAATGGTACTTTTACAGGTAGGAATGTTAGCACAAAAACTGAAGAAAAGGAGATAGCTGAAAAATCTCTGCACATAATGCTTAGTTCTCAGAAGTAAATCATATGTGCCATGTTGTTTCATTTAGGTTTAAAGAGTTAGCTGCTATACCTCCGGCTTTGCTTTCCTATAGTGTAAATGCTAGTTTTACAGATAGGAATGTTAGCAAAAAAACTGAAAGAAAGGAGATAGCCGAAAAATCTCTGCACTCAATGTTTGGTTCTCAGAAGTAAATCATATGTGCCATGTTGTTTCATTTAGGTTTAAAGAGTTAGCTGCTATACTGCCGGTTATGCTTTCCTATAGTGTAAATGCTAGTTTTACAGATAGGAATGTTAGCACAAAAACTGAAAGAAAGGAGATAGCCGCAAAATCTCTGCACACAATACTTAGTTCTCAGAAGTAAATCATATGTGCGATGTTGTTTCATGTAGGTTTAAAGAGTTAGCTGCTATACCGCCGGTTATGCTTTCCTTTAGTGTAAATGGTAGTTTTACAGATTGAAATGTTAGCACAAAAACTGAAGAAAAGGAGATAGCTGAAAAATCTCTGCACACAATGCCTAGTTCTCAGAAGTAAATCGTATGTGCCATGTTGTTTCATTTTGGTTTAAAGAGTTAGCTGCTATACCGCCGGTTATGCTTTCCTATAGTGTAAATTGTACTTTTACAGATAGGAATGTTAGCACAAAAACTGAAGAAAAGGAGATAGCTGAAAAATCTCTGCACACAATGCTTATTTCTCAGAAGTCAATCGTATGTGCCATGTTGTTTCATTTAGTTTTAAAGAGTTAGCTGCTATACCTCCGGCTTTGCTTTCCTATTGTGTAATTGCTAGTTTTACAGATAGGAATGTTAGCACAAAAACTGAAAGAAAGGAGATAGCCGAAAAATCTCTGCACACAATGTTTGGTTCTCAGAAGTAAATCATATGTGCCATGTTGTTTCATTTAGGTTTAAAGAGTTAGCTGCTATACTGCCGGTTATGCTTTCCTATAGTGTAAATGGTAGTTTTACAGATAGGAATGTTAGCACAAAAACTGAAGAAAAGGAGATAACTGAAAAATCTCTGCACACAATGATTAGTTCTCAGAAGTAAATCATATGTGCCATGTTGTTTCATTTAGGTTTAAAGAGTTAGCTGCTATACCTCTGGCTTTGCTTTCCTATAGTGTAAATGCTAGTTTTACAGATAGGAATGTTAGCAAAAAAACTGAAAGAAAGGTGATAGCCAAAAAATCTCTGCACACAATGTTTGGTTCTCAGAAGTAAATCATATGTGCCATGTTGTTTCATTTAGGTTTAAAGAATTAGCTGCTATACTGCCGGTTATGCTTTCCTATAGTGTAAATTGTAGTTTTACAGATAGGAATGTTTGCACAAAAATTGAAGAAATGGGGATATTTGAAAAATCTCTGCACACAATGCTTAGTTCTCTGAAGTAAATCATATGTGCCATGTTGTTTCATTTAGGTTTAAAGAGTTAGCTGCTATACTGCCGGTTATGCTTTCCTATAGTGTAAATGGTAGTTTTACAGATAGGAATGTTAGCACAAAACCTGAAGAAAAGGAGATAGCTGAAAAATCTCTGCACACAATGCTTAGTTCTCAGAAGTAAATCATATGTGCCATGTTGTTTCATTTAGGTTTAAAGAGTTAGCTGCTATACCGCCGGTCATGCTTTCCTATAGTGTAAATGCTACTTTTACAGATAAGAATGTTAGCAGAAAAACTGAAAGAAAGGAGATAGCAGGAAAATCTCTGCACAGAATTCTTAGGTCTCAGATGTAAATGATATGTGCCATGTTGTTTCATTTAGGTTTAAAGAGTTAGCTGCTATACCGCCGGTTATGCTTTCCTATAGTGTAAATGGTAGTTTTACAGATTGAAATGTTAGCACAAAAACTGAAGAAAAGGAGATAGCTGAAAAATCTCTGCACACAATGCTTAGTTCTCAGAAGTAAATCATATGTGCCATGTTGTTTCATTTAGGTTTAAAGAGTTAGCTGCTATACCGCCGGTCATGCTTTCCTATAGTGTAAATGCTACTTTTACAGATAAGAATGTTAGCAGAAAAACTGAAAGAAAGGAGATAGCAGGAAAATCTCTGCACAGAATTCTTAGGTCTCAGATGTAAATGATATGTGCCATGTTGTTTCATTTAGGTTTAAAGAGTTAGCTGCTATACTGCCGGTTATGCTTTCCTATAGTGTAAATGCTAGTTTTACAGATAGGAATGTTAGCACAAAAACTGAAAGAAAGGAGATAGCCGCAAAATCTCTGCACACAATGCTTAGTTCTCAGAAGTAAATCATATGTGCCATGTTGTTTCATTTAGGTTTAAAGAGTTAGCTGCTATACCGCCGGTTATGCTTTCCTATAGTGTAAATGGTAGTTATACAGATAGGAATGTTAGCACAAAAATTGAAGAAATGGTGATAATTGAAAAATCTCTGCACACAATGCTTAGTTCTCAGAAGTAAATCATATGTGCCATGTTGTTTCATTTAGGTTTAAAGAGTTAGCTGCTATACCGCCGGTTATGCTTTCCTATAGTGTAAATGGTACTTTTACAGATAGGAATGTTAGCACAAAAACTGAAGAAAAGGAGAAAGCTGAAAAATCTCTGCACACAATGCTTAGTTCTCAGAAGTAAATCATATGTGCCATGTTGTTTCATTTAGGTTTAAAGAGTTAGCTGCTATACCTCCGGATTTGCTTTCCTATAGTGTAAATGCTAGTTTTACAGATAGGAATGTTAGCACAAAAACTGAAAGAAAGGAGATAGCCGAAAAATCTCTGCACACAATGTTTGGTTCTCAGAAGTAAATCATATGTGCCATGTTGTTTCATTTAGGTTTAAAGAGTTAGCTGCTATACCGCCGGTTATGCTTTCCTATAGTGTAAATGGTAGTTTTACAGATTGAAATGTTAGCACAAACACTGAAGAAAAGGAGATAGCTGAAAAATCTCTGCACACAATGCTTAGTTCTCAGAAGTAAATCGTATGTCCCATTTTGTTTCATTTAGGTTTAAAGAGTTAGCTGCTATAACGCCAGTTATGCTTTCCTATAGTGTAAATGGTACTTTTACAGATAGGAATGTTAGCACAAAAACTGAAGAAAAGGGGATAGCTGAAAAATCTCTGCACACAACGCTTAGTTCTCAGAAGTAAATCTTATGTGCCATGTTGTTTCATTTAGGTTTAAAGAGTTAGCTGCTATACCTCCGGTTTGCTTTCCTATAGTGTAAATGCTAGTTTTACAGATAGGAATGTTAGCAAAAAAACTGAAAGAAAGGAGATAGCCGAAAAATCTCTGCACACAATGTTTGGTTCTCAGAAGTAAATCATATGTGCCATGTTGTTTCATTTAGGTTTAAAGAGTTAGCTGCTATACTGCCGGTTATGCTTTCCTATAGTGTAAATGCTAGTTTTACAGATAGGAATGTTAGCACAAAAACTGAAAGAAAGGAGATAGCCGCAAAATCTCTGCACACAATGCTTAGTTCTCAGAAGTAAATCATATGTGCCATGTTGTTTCATTTAGGTTTAAAGAGTTAGCTGCTATACCACCGGTTATGCTTTCCTATAGTGTAAATGGTAGTTTTACAGATAGGAATGTTGGCACAAAAACTGAAGAAAAGGAGAAAGCTGAAAAATCTCTGCACACAACGCTTAGTTCTCAGAAGTAAATCATATGTGCCATGTTGTTTCATTTAGGTTTAAAGAGTTAGCTGCTATAAGGCCGGCTTTGCTTTCCTATAGTGTAAATGGTAGTTTTACAAATAGGAAAGTTAGCACAAAAACTGAAAGAAAGGAGATAGCCGCAAAATCTCTGCACGCAATGCTTGTTTCCCAGAAGTAAATCATATGTGCCATGTTGTTTCATTTAGGTTTAAAGAGTTAGCTGCTATACCGCCGGTTATGCTTTCCTATAGTGTAAATGGTAGTTTTACAGATAGGAATGTTAGCACAAAAATTGAAGAAATGGTGATAATTGAAAAATCTCTGCACACTATGCTTAGTTCTCTGAAGTAAATCATATGTGCCATGTTGTTTCATTTAGGTTTAAAGAGTTAGCTGCTATACCGCCGGTTATGCTTTCCTATAGTGTAAATGGTACTTTTACAGATAGGAATGTTAGCACAAAAACTGAAGAAAAGGAGATAGCTGAAAAATCTCTGCACACAATGATTAGTTCTCAGAAGTAAATCATATGTGCCAAGTTGTTTCATTTAGGTTTAAAGAGTTAGCTGCTATACCGCCGGTTATGCTTTCCTATAGTGTAAATGGTAGTTATACAGATAGGAATGTTAGCACAAAAATTGAAGAAATGGTGATAATTGAAAAATCTCTGCACACAATGCTTAGTTCTCAGAAGTAAATCATATGTGCCATGTTGTTTCATTTAGGTTTAAAGAGTTAGCTGCTATACCGCCGGTTATGCTTTCCTATAGTGTAAATGGTACTTTTACAGATAGGAATATTAGCACAAAAACTGAAGAAAAGGAGAAAGCTGAAAAATCTCTGCACACAATGCTTAGTTCTCAGAAGTAAATCATATGTGCCATGTTGTTTCATTTAGGTTTAAAGAGTTAGCTGCTATACCTCCGGATTTGCTTTCCTATAGTGTAAATGCTAGTTTTACAGATAGGAATGTTAGCACAAAAACTGAAAGAAAGGAGATAGCCGAAAAATCTCTGCACACAATGTTTGGTTCTCAGAAGTAAATCATATGTGCCATGTTGTTTCATTTAGGTTTAAAGAGTTAGCTGCTATACCGCCGGTTATGCTTTCCTATAGTGTAAATGGTAGTTTTACAGATTGAAATGTTAGCACAAACACTGAAGAAAAGGAGATAGCTGAAAAATCTCTGCACACAATGCTTAGTTCTCAGAAGTAAATCGTATGTCCCATTTTGTTTCATTTAGGTTTAAAGAGTTAGCTGCTATAACGCCAGTTATGCTTTCCTATAGTGTAAATGGTACTTTTACAGATAGGAATGTTAGCACAAAAACTGAAGAAAAGGGGATAGCTGAAAAATCTCTGCACACAACGCTTAGTTCTCAGAAGTAAATCTTATGTGCCATGTTGTTTCATTTAGGTTTAAAGAGTTAGCTGCTATAAGGCCGGCTTTGCTTTCCTATAGTGTAAATGGTAGTTTTACAAATAGGAATGTTAGCACAAAAACTGAAAGAAAGGAGATAGCCGCAAAATCTCTGCACACAATGCTTGGTTCCCAGAAGTAAATCATATGTGCCATGTTGTTTCATTTAGGTTTAAAGAGTTAGCTGCTATACCGCCGGTTATGCTTTCCTATAGTGTAAATGGTAGTTTTACAGATTGAAATGTTAGCACAAAAACTGAAGAAAAGGAGATAGCTGAAAAATCTCTGCACACAATGATTAGTTCTCAGAAGTAAATCATATGTGCCATGTTGTTTCATTTAGGTTTAAAGAGTTAGCTGCTATACCTCCGGTTTGCTTTCCTATAGTGTAAATGCTAGTTTTACAGATAGGAATGTTAGCAAAAAAACTGAAAGAAAGGAGATAGCCGAAAAATCTCTGCACACAATGTTTGGTTCTCAGAAGTAAATCATATGTGCCATGTTGTTTCATTTAGGTTTAAAGAGTTAGCTGCTATACTGCCGGTTATGCTTTCCTATAGTGTAAATGCTAGTTTTACAGATAGGAATGTTAGCACAAAAACTGAAAGAAAGGAGATAGCCGCAAAATCTCTGCACACAATGCTTAGTTCTCAGAAGTAAATCATATGTGCCATGTTGTTTCATTTAGGTTTAAAGAGTTAGCTGCTATACCACCGGTTATGCTTTCCTATAGTGTAAATGGTAGTTTTACAGATAGGAATGTTGGCACAAAAACTGAAGAAAAGGAGATAGCTGAAAAATCTCTGCACACAACGCTTAGTTCTCAGAAGTAAATCATATGTGCCATGTTGTTTCATTTAGGTTTAAAGAGTTAGCTGCTATAAGGCCGGCTTTGCTTTCCTATAGTGTAAATGGTAGATTTACAAATAGGAAAGTTAGCACAAAAACTGAAAGAAAGGAGATAGCCGCAAAATCTCTGCACGCAATGCTTGTTTCCCAGAAGTAAATCATATGTGCCATGTTGTTTCATTTAGGTTTAAAGAGTTAGCTGCTATACCGCCGGTTATGCTTTCCTATAGTGTAAATGGTAGTTTTACAGATAGGAATGTTAGCACAAAAATTGAAGAAATGGTGATAATTGAAAAATCTCTGCACACTATGCTTAGTTCTCTGAAGTAAATCATATGTGCCATGTTGTTTCATTTAGGTTTAAAGAGTTAGCTGCTATACCGCCGGTTATGCTTTCCTATAGTGTAAATGGTACTTTTACAGATAGGAATGTTAGCACAAAAACTGAAGAAAAGGAGATAGCTGAAAAATCTCTGCACACAATGATTAGTTCTCAGAAGTAAATCATATGTGCCAAGTTGTTTCATTTAGGTTTAAAGAGTTAGCTGCTATACCGCCGGTTATGCTTTCCTATAGTGTAAATGGTAGTTATACAGATAGGAATGTTAGCACAAAAATTGAAGTAATGGTGATAATTGAAAAATCTCTGCACACAATGCTTAGTTCTCAGAAGTAAATCATATGTGCCATGTTGTTTCATTTAGGTTTAAAGAGTTAGCTGCTATACCGCCGGTTATGCTTTCCTATAGTGTAAATGGTACTTTTACAGATAGGAATGTTAGCACAAAAACTGAAGAAAAGGAGAAAGCTGAAAAATCTCTGCACACAATGCTTAGTTCTCAGAAGTAAATCATATGTGCCATGTTGTTTCATTTAGGTTTAAAGAGTTAGCTGCTATACCTCCGGCTTTGCTTTCCTATAGTGTAAATGCTAGTTTTACAGATAGGAATGTTAGCACAAAAACTGAAAGAAAGGAGATAGCCGAAAAATCTCTGCACACAATGTTTGGTTCTCAGAAGTAAATCATATGTGCCATGTTGTTTCATTTAGGTTTAAAGAGTTAGCTGCTATACCACCGGCTATGCTTTCCTATAGTGTAAATGATAGTTTTACAGATAGAAATGTTAGCACAAAAACTGAAAGAAAGGAGATAGCCGCAAAATCTCTGCACACAATGCTTGGTTCCCAGAAGTAAATCATATATGCCATGTTGTTTCATTTAGGTTAAAAGAGTTAGCTGCTATACTGCCGGTTATGCTTTCCTATAGTGTAAATGCTAGTTTTACAGATAGGAATGTTAGCACAAAAACTGAAAGTAAGGAGATAGCCGCAAAATCTCTGCACACAATGCTTAGTTCTCAGAAGTAAATCGTATGTGCCATGTTGTTTCATTTAGGTTTAAAGAGTTAGCTGCTATACCGCCGGTTATGCTTTCCTATAGTGTAAATGGTACTTTTACAGATAGTAATGTTAGCACAAAAACTGAAGAAAAGGAGATAGCTGAAAAATCTCTGCACACAATGCTTAGTTCTCAGAAGTAAATCATACGTGCCATGTTGTTTCATTTAGGTTTAAAGAGTTAGCTGCTATACCGCCGGTTATGCTTTCCTATAGTGTAAATGGTAGTTTTACAGATAGGAATGTTAGCACAAAAATTGAAGAAATGGTGGTAATTGAAAAATCTCTGCACACAATGCTTAGTTCTCTGAAGTAAATCATATGTGCCATGTTGTTTCATTTAGGTTTAAAGAGTTAGCTGCTATACCGCCGGTTATGCTTTCCTATAGTGTAAATGGTAGTTTTACAGATAGGAATGTTAGCACAAAAATTGAAGAAATGGTGATAATTGAAAAATCTCTGCACACAATGCTTAGTTCTCTGAAGTAAATCATATGTGCCATGTTGTTTCATTTAGGTTTAAAGAGTTAGCTGCTATACCGCCGGTTATGCTTTCCTATAGTGTAAATGGTACTTTTACAGATAGGAATGTTAGCACAAAAACTGAAGAAAAGGAGATAGCTGAAAAATCTCTGCACACAATGATTAGTTCTCAGAAGTAAATCATATGTGCCATGTTGTTTCATTTAGGTTTAAAGAGTTAGCTGCTATACCGCCGGTTATGCTTTCCTATAGTGTAAATGGTAGTTATACAGATAGGAATGTTAGCACAAAAATTGAAGAAATGGTGATAATTGAAAAATCTCTGCACACAATGCTTAGTTCTCAGAAGTAAATCATATGTGCCATGTTGTTTCATTTAGGTTTAAAGAGTTAGCTGCTATACCGCCGGTTATGCTTTCCTATAGTGTAAATGGTACTTTTACAGATAGGAATGTTAGCACAAAAACTGAAGAAAAGGAGAAAGCTGAAAAATCTCTGCACACAATCCTTAGTTCTCAGAAGTAAATCATATGTGCCATGTTGTTTCATTTAGGTTTAAAGAGTTAGCTGCTATACCTCCGGCTTTGCTTTCCTATAGTGTAAATGCTAGTTTTACAGATAGGAATGTTAGCACAAAAACTGAAAGAAAGGAGATAGCCGAAAAATCTCTGCACACAATGTTTGGTTCTCAGAAGTAAATCATATGTGCCATGTTGTTTCATTTAGGTTTAAAGAGTTAGCTGCTATACCACCGGCTATGCTTTCCTATAGTGTAAATGATAGTTTTACAGATAGAAATGTTAGCACAAAAACTGAAAGAAAGGAGATAGCCACAAAATCTCTGCACACAATGCTTGGTTCCCAGAAGTAAATCATATGTGCCATGCTGTTTCATTTAGGTTAAAAGAGTTAGCTGCTATACTGCCGGTTATGCTTTCCTATAGTGTAAATGCTAGTTTTACAGATAGGAATGTTAGCACAAAAACTGAAAGTAAGGAGATAGCCGCAAAATCTCTGCACACAATGCTTAGTTCTCAGAAGTAAATCGTATGTCCCATGTTGTTTCATTTAGGTTTAAAGAGTTAGCTGCTATACCGCCGGTTATGCTTTCCTATAGTGTAAATGGTACTTTTACAGATAGGAATGTTAGCACAAAAACTGAAGAAAAGCAGATAGCTGAAAAATCTCTGCACATAATGCTTAGTTCTCAGAAGTAAATCATATGTGCCATGTTGTTTCATTTAGGTTTAAAGAGTTAGCTGCTATACCTCCGGCTTTGCTTTCCTATAGTGTAAATGCTAGTTTTACAGATAGGAATGTTAGCAAAAAAACTGAAAGAAAGGAGATAGCCGAAAAATCTCTGCACTCAATGTTTGGTTCTCAGAAGTAAATCATATGTGCCATGTTGTTTCATTTAGGTTTAAAGAGTTAGCTGCTATACCGCCGGTCATGCTTTCCTATAGTGTAAATGGTAGTTTTACAGATTGAAATGTTAGCACAAAAACTGAAGAAAAGGAGATCGCTGAAAAATCTCTCCACACAATGCTTAGTTCTCATAAGTAAATCGTATGTGCCATGTTGCTTCATTTAGGTTTAAAGAGTTAGCTGCTATACCGCCGGTTATGCTTTCCTATAGTGTAAACGGTACTTTTACAGATAGGAATGTTAGCACAAAAACTGAAGAAAAGGAGATAGCTGAAAAATCTCTGCACACAATGCTTAGTTCTCAGAAGTAAATCATATGTGCCATGTTGTTTCATTTAGGTTTAAAGAGTTAGCTGCTATACCTCCAGCTTTGCTTTCCTATAGTGTAAATGCTAGTTTTACAGATAGGAATGTTAGCACAAAAACTGAAAGAAAGGAGATAGCCGAAAAATCTCTGCACACAATGTTTGGTTCTCAGAAGTAAATCATATGTGCCATGTTGTTTCATTTAGGTTTAAAGAGTTAGCTGCTATACCGCCGGTTATGCTTTCCTATAGTGTAAATGGTAGTTTTACAGATAGGAATGTTAGCACAAAAACTGAAGAAAAGGAGATAGCTGAAAAATCTCTGCACACAACGCTTAGTTCTCAGAAGTAAATCATATGTGCCATGTTGTTTCATTTAGGTTTAAAGAGTTAGCTGCTATAAGGCCGGCTTTGCTTTCCTATAGTGTAAATGGTAGTTTTACATATAGGAATGTTAGCACAAAAACTGAACGAAAGGAGATAGCTGCAAAATCTCTGCACACAATGCTTGGTTCCCAGAAGTAAATCATATGTGCCATGTTGTTTCATTTAGATTTAAAGAGTTAGCTGCTATACCACCAGTTATGCTTTCCTATAGTGTAAATGGTAGTTTTACAGATAGGAATGTTAGCACAAAAACTGAAAGAAAGGAGATAGCCGCAAAATCTCTGCACAGAATTCTTAGGTCTCAGAAGTAAATGATATGTGCCATGTTGTTTCATTTAGGTTTAAAGAGTTAGCTGCTATACCGCGGGTCATGCTTTCCTATAGTGTAAATGCTACTTTTACAGATAAGAATGTTAGCAGAAAAACTGAAAGAAAGGAGATAGCAGGAAAATCTCTGCACAGAATTCTTAGGTCTCAGATGAAAATGATATGTGCCATGTTGTTTCATTTAGGTTTAAAGAGTTAGCTGCTATACCGCCGGTTATGCTTTCCTATAGTGTAAATTGTACTTTTACAGATAGGAATGTTAGCACAAAAACTGAAGAAAAGGAGATAGCTGAAAAATCTCTGCACACAATGCTTAGTTCTCAGAAGTCAATCGTATGTGCCATGTTGTTTCATTTAGTTTTAAAGAGTTAGCTGCTATACCTCCGGCTTTGCTTTCCTATAGTGTAAATCCTAGTTTTACAGATAGGAATGTTAGCACAAAAACTGAAAGAAAGGAGGTAGCCGAAAAATCTCTGCACACAATGTTTGGTTCTCAGAAGTAAATCATATGTGCCATGTTGTTTCATTTAGGTTTAAAGAGTTAGCTGCTATACTGCCGGTTATGCTTTCCTATAGTGTAAATGGTAGTTTTACAGATAGGAATGTTAGCACAAAAACTGAAGAAAAGGAGATAGCTGAAAAATCTCTGCACACAATGATTAGTTCTCAGAAGTAAATCATATGTGCCATGTTGTTTCATTTAGGTTTAAAGAGTTAGCTGCTATACCTCTGGCTTTGCTTTCCTATAGTGTAAATACTAGTTTTACAGATAGGAATGTTAGCAAAAAAACTGAAAGAAAGGTGATAGCCGAAAAATCTCTGCACACAATGTTTGGTTCTCAGAAGTAAATCATATGTGCCATGTTGTTTCATTTAGGTTTAAAGAGTTAGCTGCTATACCTCCGGCTTTGCTTTCCTATAGTGTAAATGCTAGTTTTACAGATAGGAATGTTAGCACAAAAACTGAAAGAAAGGAGATAGCCGAAAAATCTCTGCACACAATGTTTGGTTCTCAGAAGTAAATCATATGTGCCATGTTGTTTCATTTAGGTTTAAAGAGTTAGCTGCTATACCACCGGCTATGCTTTCCTACAGTGTAAATGATAGTTTTACAGATAGAAATGTTAGCACAAAAACTGAAAGAAAGGAGATAGCCGCAAAATCTCTGCACACTAATGCTTGGTTCCCAGAAGTAAATCATATGTGCCATGTTGTTTCATTTAGGTTAAAAGAGTTAGCTGCTATACTGCCGGTTATGCTTTCCTATAGTGTAAATGCTAGTTTTACAGATAGGAATGTTAGCACAAAAACTGAAAGTAAGGAGATAGCCGCAAAATCTCTGCACACAATGCTTAGTTCTCAGAAGTAAATCGTATGTGCCATGTTGTTTCATTTAGGTTTAAAGAGTTAGCTGCTATACCGCCGGTTATGCTTTCCTATAGTGTAAATGGTACTTTTACAGATAGGAATGTTAGCACAAAAACTGAAGAAAAGGAGATAGCTGAAAAATCTCTGCACATAATGCTTAGTTCTCAGAAGTAAATCATATGTGCCATGTTGTTTCATTTAGGTTTAAAGAGTTAGCTGCTATACCTCCGGCTTTGCTTTCCTATAGTGTAAATGCTAGTTTTACAGATAGGAATGTTAGCACAAAAACTGAAAGAAAGGAGATAGCCGCAAAATCTCTGCACACAATGCTTAGTTCTCAGAAGTAAATCATATGTGCCATGTTGTTTCATTTAGGTTTAAAGAGTTAACTGCTATAAGGCAGGCTTTGCTTTCCTATAGTGTAAACGGTAGTTTTACAAATAGGCATGTTAGCCCAAAAACTGAAAGAAAGGAGATAGCCGCAAAATCTCTGCACACAATGCTTGGTTCCCAGAAGTAAATCATATGTGCCATGTTGTTTCATTTAGGTTTAAAGAGTTAGCTGCTATACCGCCGGTTATGCTTTCCTATAGTGTAAATGGTAGTTTTACAGATAGGAATGTTAGCACAAAAACTGAAGAAAAGGAGATAGCTGAAAAATCTCTGCACACAATGCTTAGTTCTCAGAAGTAAATCATATGTGCCATGTTGTTTCATTTAGGTTTAAAGAGTTAGCTGCTATACCGCCGGTCATGCTTTCCTATAGTGTAAATGCTACTTTTACAGATAAGAATGTTAGCAGAAAAACTGAAAGAAAGGAGATAGCAGGAAAATCTCTGCACAGAATTCTTAGGTCTCAGATGAAAATGATATGTGCCATGTTGTTTCATTTAGGTTTAAAGAGTTAGCTGCTATACCGCCGGTTATGCTTTCCTATAGTGTAACTTGTACTTTTACAGATAGGAATGTTAGCACAAAAACTGAAGAAAAGGAGATAGCTGAAAAATCTCTGCACACAATGCTTAGTTCTCAGAAGTCAATCGTATGTGCCATGTTGTTTCATTTAGTTTTAAAGAGTTAGCTGCTATACCTCCGGCTTTGCTTTCCTATAGTGTAAATCCTAGTTTTACAGATAGGAATGTTAGCACAAAAACTGAAAGAAAGGAGGTAGCCGAAAAATCTCTGCACACAATGTTTGGTTCTCAGAAGTAAATCATATGTGCCATGTTGTTTCATTTAGGTTTAAAGAGTTAGCTGCTATACTGCCGGTTATGCTTTCCTATAGTGTAAATGGTAGTTTTACAGATAGGAATGTTAGCACAAAAACTGAAGAAAAGGAGATAGCTGAAAAATCTCTGCACACAATGATTAGTTCTCAGAAGTAAATCATATGTGCCATGTTGTTTCATTTAGGTTTAAAGAGTTAGCTGCTATACCTCTGGCTTTGCTTTCCTATAGTGTAAATGCTAGTTTTACAGATAGGAATGTTAGCAAAAAAACTGAAAGAAAGGTGATAGCCGAAAAATCTCTGCACACAATGTTTGGTTCTCAGAAGTAAATCATATGTGCCATGTTGTTTCATTTAGGTTTAAAGAGTTAGCTGCTATACCGCCGGTTATGCTTTCCTATAGTGTAAATGGTAGTTTTACAGATTGAAATGTTAGCACAACAACTGAAGAAAAGGAGATAGCTGAAAAATCTCTGCACACAATGCTTAGTTCTCAGAAGTAAATCGTATGTGCCATGTTGTTTCATTTAGGTTTAAAGAGTTAGCTGCTATACCGCCGGTTATGCTTTCCTATAGTGTAAATGGTACTTTTACAGATAGGAATGTTAGCACAAAAACTGAAGAAAAGGAGATAGCTGAAAAATCTCTGCACACAATGCTTAGTTCTCAGAAGTAAATCATACGTCCCATGTTGTTTCATTTAGGTTTAAAGAGTTAGCTGCTATACCTCCGGCTTTGCTTTCCTATAGTGTAAATGCTAGTTTTACAGATAGGAATGTTAGCACAAAAACTGAAAGAAAGGAGATAGCCGAAAAATCTCTGCACACAATGTTTGGTTCTCAGAAGGAAATCATATGTGCCATGTTGTTTCATTTAGGTTTAAAGAGTTAGCTGCTATACTGCCGGTTATGCTTTCCTATAGTGTAAATGCTAGTTTTACAGATAGGAATGTTAGCACAAAAACTGAAAGAAAGGAGATAGCCGCAAAATCTCTGCACACAATGCTTAGTTCTCAGAAGTAAATCATATGTGCGATGTTGTTTCATGTAGGTTTAAAGAGTTAGCTGCTATACCACTGGTTATGCTTTCCTATAGTGTAAATGGTAGTTTTACAGATAGGAATGTTTGCACAAAAACTGAAGAAAAGGAGATAGCTGAAAAATCTCTGCACACAACGCTTAGTTCTCAGAAGTAAATCATATGTGCCATGTTGTTTCATTTAGGTTTAAAGAGTTAGCTGCTATAAGGCCGGCTTTGCTTTCCTATAGTGTAAATGGTAGTTTTACAAATTGGAATGTTAGCACAAAAACTGAAAGAAAGGAGATAGCCGCAAAATCTCTGCACACAATGCTTGGTTCCCAGAAGTAAATCATATGTGCCATGTTGTTTCATTTAGGTTTAAAGAGTTAGCTGCTATACCGCCGGTTATGCTTTCCTATAGTGTAAATGGTAGTTTTACAGATAGGAATGTTAGCACAAAAACTGAAGAAAAGGAGATAGCTGAAAAATCTCTGCACACAATGCTTAGTTTTCAGAAGTCAATCGTATGTGCCATGTTGTTTCATTTAGGTTTAAAGAGTTAGCTGCTATACCGCCGGTTATGCTTTCCTATAGTGTAAATGGTACTTTTACAGATAGGAATGTTAGCACAAAAACTGAAGAAAAGGAGATAGCTGAAAAATCTCTGCACACAATGCTTAGTTCTCAGAAGTAAATCATACGTGCCATGTTGTTTCATTTAGGTTTAAAGAGTTAGCTGCTATACCTCCGGCTTTGCTTTCCTATAGTGTAAATGCTAGTTTTACAGATAGGAATGTTAGCACAAAAACTGAAAGAAAGGAGATAGCCGAAAAATCTCTGCACACAATGTTTGGTTCTCAGAAGTAAATCATATGTGCCATGTTGTTTCATTTAGGTTTAAAGAGTTAGCTGCTATACCGCCGGTTATGCTTTCCTATAGTGTAAATGGTAGTTTTACAGGTAGGAATGTTAGCACAAAAACTGAAGAAAAGGAGATAGCTGAAAAATCTCTGCACACAATGATTAGTTCTCAGAAGTAAATCATATGTGCCATGTTGTTTCATTTAGGTTTAAAGAGTTAGCTGCTATACCTCCGGTTTGCTTTCCTATAGTGTAAAAGCTAGTTTTACAGATAGGAATGTTAGCAAAAAAACTGAAAGAAAGGAGATAGCCGAAAAATCTCTGCACACAATGTTTGGTTCTCAGAAGTAAATCATATGTGCCATGTTGTTTCATTTAGGTTTAAAGAGTTAGCTGCTATACTGCCGGTTATGCTTTCTTATAGTGTAAATGCTAGTTTTACAGTTAGGAATGTTAGCACAAAAACTGAAAGAAAGGAGATAGCCGCAAAATCTCTGCAAACAATGCTTAGTTCTCAGAAGTAAATCATATGTGCCATGTTGTTTCATTTAGGTTTAAAGAGTTAGCTGCTATAAGGCCGGCTTTGCTTTCCTATAGTGTAAATGGTAGTTTTACAAATAGGAATGTTAGCACAAAAACTGAAAGAAAGGAGATAGCCGCAAAATCTCTGCACGCAATGCTTGTTTCCCAGAAGTAAATCATATGTGCCATGTTGTTTCATTTAGGTTTAAAGAGTTAGCTGCTATACCGCCGGTTATGCTTTCCTATAGTGTAAATGGTAGTTTTACAGTTAGGAATGTTAGCACAAAAATTGAAGAAATGGTGATAATTGAAAAATCTCTGCACACAATGCTTAGTTGTCAGAAGTAAATCATATGTGCCATGTTGTTTCATTTAGGTTTAAAGAGTTAGCTGCTATACCGCCGGTTATGCTTTCCTATAGAGTAAATGCTACTTTTACATATAAGAATGTTAGCACAAAAACTGAAAGAAAGGAGATAGCCGCAAAATCTCTGCACAGAATTCTTTGGTCTCAGAAGTAAATGATATGTGCCATGTTCTTTCATTTAGGTTTAAAGAGTTAGCTGCTATACCGTCGGTTATGCTTTCCTATAGTGTAAATGGTAGTTTTACAGATTGAAAGGTTAGCACAAAAACTGAAGAAAAGGAGATAGCTGAAAAATCTCTGCACACAATGCTTAGTTCTCAGAAGTCAATCGTATGTGCCTTGTTGTTTCATTTAGGTTTAAAGAGTTAGCTGCTATACTGCCGGTTATGCTTTCCTATAGTGTAAATGGTACTTTTACAGATAGGAATGTTAGCACAAAAATTGAAGAAAAGGAGATAGCTGAAAAATCTCTGCACACAATGATTAGTTCTCAGAAGTAAATCATATGTGCCATGTTGTTTCATTTAGGTTTCAAGAGTTAGCTGCTATACCTCCGGCTTTGCTTTCCTATAGTGTAAATGCTAGTTTTACAGATAGGAATGTTAGCAAAAAAACTGAAAGAAAGGATATAGCCGAAAAATCTCTGCACAAAATGTTTGGTTCTCAGAAGTAAATCATATGTGTCATGTTGTTTCATTTAGGTTTAAAGAGTTAGCTGCTATACTGCCGATTATGCTTTCCTATAGTGTAAATCCTAGTTTTACAGATAGGAATGTTAGCACAAAAACTGAAAGAAAGGAGATAGCCGCAAAATCTCTGCACACAATGCTTGGTTCCCAGAAGTAAATCATATGTGCCATGTTGTTTCATTTAGGTTAAAAGAGTTAGCTGCTATAGTGCCGGTTATGCTTTCCTATAGTGTAAATGCTAGTTTTACAGATAGGAATGTTAGCCCAAAAACTGAAAGAAAGGAGATAGCCGCAAAATCTCTGCACACAATGCTTAGTTCTCAGACGTAAATCATATGTGCCATGTTGTTTCATTTAGGTTTAAAGAGTTAGCTGCTATAAGGCCGGCTTTGCTTTCCTATAGTGTAAATGGTAGTTTTACAAATAGGAATGTTAGCCCAAAAACTGAAAGAAAGGAGATAGCCGCAAAATCTCTGCACACAATGCTTAGTTCTCAGATGTAAATCATATGTGCCATGTTGTTTCATTTAGGTTTAAAGAGTTAGTTGCTATACCACCGGTTATGCTTTCCTATAGTGTAAAAGGTAGTTTTACAGATAGGAATGTTAGCACAAAAACTGAAGAAAAGGAGATAGCTGAAAAATCTCTGCACACAAGGCTTAGTTCTCAGAAGTAAATCATATGTGCCATGTTGTTTCATTTAGGTTTAAAGAGTTAGCTGCTATAAGGCCGGCTTTGCTTTCCTATAGTGTAAATGGTAGTTTTACAAATTGGAATGTTAGCACAAAAACTGAAAGAAAGGAGATAGCCGCAAAATCTCTGCACACAATGCTTGGTTCCCAGAAGTAAATCATATGTGCCATGTTGTTTCATTTAGGTTTAAAGAGTTAGCTGCTATACCGCCGGTTATGCTTTCCTATAGTGTAAATGGTAGTTTTACAGATAGGAATGTTAGCACAAAAACTGAAGAAAAGGAGATAGCTGAAAAATCTCTGCACACAATGCTTGGTTCCCAGAAGTAAATCATATGTGCCATGTTGTTTCATTTAGGTTTAAAGAGTTAGCTGCTATACCGCCGGTTATGCTTTCCTATAGTGTAAATGGTAGTTTTACAGATAGGAATGTTAGCACAAAAACTGAAGAAAAGGAGATAGCTGAAAAATCTCTGCACACAATGCTTAGTTTTCAGAAGTCAATCGTATGTGCCATGTTGTTTCATTTAGGTTTAAAGAGTTAGCTGCTATACCGCCGGTTATGCTTTCCTATAGTGTAAATGGTACTTTTACAGATAGGAATGTTAGCACAAAAACTGAAGAAAAGGAGATAGCTGAAAAATCTCTGCACACAATGCTTAGTTCTCAGAAGTAAATCATACGTGCCATGTTGTTTCATTTAGGTTTAAAGAGTTAGCTGCTATACCTTCGGCTTTGCTTTCCTATAGTGTAAATGCTAGTTTTACAGATAGGAATGTTAGCACAAAAACTGAAAGAAAGGAGATAGCCGAAAAATCTCTGCACACAATGTTTGGTTCTCAGAAGTAAATCATATGTGCCATGTTGTTTCATTTAGGTTTAAAGAGTTAGCTGCTATACCGCCGGTTATGCTTTCCTATAGTGTAAATGGTAGTTTTACAGGTAGGAATGTTAGCACAAAAACTGAAGAAAAGGAGATAGCTGAAAAATCTCTGCACACAATGCTTAGTTCTCAGAAGTCAATCGTATGTGCCTTGTTGTTTCATTTAGGTTTAAAGGGTTAGCTGCTATACTGCCGGTTATGCTTTCCTATAGTGTAAATGGTACTTTTACAGATAGGAATGTTAGCACAAAAATTGAAGAAAAGGAGATAGCTGAAAAATCTCTGCACACAATGATTAGTTCTCAGAAGTAAATCATATGTGCCATGTTGTTTCATTTAGGTTTCAAGAGTTAGCTGCTATACCTCCGGCTTTGCTTTCCTATAGTGTAAATGCTAGTTTTACAGATAGGAATGTTAGCAAAAAAACTGAAAGAAAGGATATAGCCGAAAAATCTCTGCACAAAATGTTTGGTTCTCAGAAGTAAATCATATGTGTCATGTTGTTTCATTTAGGTTTAAAGAGTTAGCTGCTATACTGCCGATTATGCTTTCCTATAGTGTAAATGCTAGTTTTACAGATAGGAATGTTAGCACAAAAACTGAAAGAAAGGAGATAGCCGCAAAATCTCTGCACACAATGCTTGGTTCCCAGAAGTAAATCATATGTGCCATGTTGTTTCATTTAGGTTAAAAGAGTTAGCTGCTATAGTGCCGGTTATGCTTTCCTATAGTGTAAATGCTAGTTTTACAGATAGGAATGTTAGCCCAAAAACTGAAAGAAAGGAGATAGCCGCAAAATCTCTGCACACAATGCTTAGTTCTCAGACGTAAATCATATGTGCCATGTTGTTTCATTTAGGTTTAAAGAGTTAGCTGCTATAAGGCCGGCTTTGCTTTCCTATAGTGTAAATGGTAGTTTTACAAATAGGAATGTTAGCCCAAAAACTGAAAGAAAGGAGATAGCCGCAAAATCTCTGCACACAATGCTTAGTTCTCAGATGTAAATCATATGTGCCATGTTGTTTCATTTAGGTTTAAAGAGTTAGCTGCTATACCACCGGTTATGCTTTCCTATAGTGTAAAAGGTAGTTTTACAGATAGGAATGTTAGCACAAAAACTGAAGAAAAGGAGATAGCTGAAAAATCTCTGCACACAAGGCTTAGTTCTCAGAAGTAAATCATTTGTGCCATGTTGTTTCATTTAGGTTTAAAGAGTTAGCTGCTATAAGGCCGGCTTTGCTTTCCTATAGTGTAAATGGTAGTTTTACAAATTGGAATGTTAGCACAAAAACTGAAAGAAAGGAGATAGCCGCAAAATCTCTGCACACAATGCTTGGTTCCCAGAAGTAAATCATATGTGCCATGTTGTTTCATTTAGGTTTAAAGAGTTAGCTGCTATACCGCCGGTTATGCTTTCCTATAGTGTAAATGGTAGTTTTACAGATAGGAATGTTAGCACAAAAACTGAAGAAAAGGAGATAGCTGAAAAATCTCTGCACACAATGCTTGGTTCCCAGAAGTAAATCATATGTGCCATGTTGTTTCATTTAGGTTTAAAGAGTTAGCTGCTATACCGCCGGTTATGCTTTCCTATAGTGTAAATGGTAGTTTTACAGATAGGAATGTTAGCACAAAAACTGAAGAAAAGGAGATAGCTGAAAAATCTCTGCACACAATGCTTAGTTCTCAGAAGTAAATCGTATGTGCCATGTTGTTTCATTTAGGTTTAAAGAGTTAGGTGCTATACCGCCGGTTATGCTTTCCTATAGTGTAAATGGTACTTTTACAGATAGGAATGTTAGCACAAAAACTGAAGAAACGGAGATAGCTGAAAAATCTCTGCACACAATGTTTGGTTCTCAGAAGTAAATCATATGTGCCATGTTGTTTCATTTAGGTTTAAAGAGTTAGCTGCTATACTGCCGGTTATGCTTTCCTATAGTGTAAATGGTAGTTTTACAGATAGGAATGTTAGCACAAAAATTGAAGAAAAGGAGATAGCTGAAAAATCTCTGCACACAATGATTAGTTCTCAGAAGTAAATCATATGTGCCATGTTGTTTCATTTAGGTTTAAAGAGTTAGCTGCTATACCTCCGGCTTTGCTTTCCTATAGTGTAAATGCTAGTTTTACAGATAGGAATGTTAGCAAAAAAACTGTAAGAAAGGATATAGCTGAAAAATCTCTGCACACAATTTTTGGTTCTCAGAAGTAAATCATATGTGCCATGTTGTTTCATTTAGGTTTAAAGAGTTAGCTGCTATACTGCCGATTATGCTTTCCTATAGTGTAAATGCTAGTTTTACACATAGGAATGTTAGCACAAAAACTGAAAGAAAGGAGATAGCCGCAAAATCTCTGCACACAATGCTTGGTTCCCAGAAGTAAATCATATGTTCCATGTTGTTTCATTTAGGTTAAAAGAGTTAGCTGCTATAGTGCCGGTTATGCTTTCCTATAGTGTAAATGCTAGTTTTACAGATAGGAATGTTAGCACAAAAACTGAGTAAGGAGATAGCCGCAAAATCTCTGCACACAATGCTTAGTTCTCACAAGTAAATCGTATGTGCCATGTTGTTTCATTTAGGTTTAAAGAGTTAGCTGCTATACCGCCGGTTATGCTTTCCTATAGTGTAAATGGTACTTTTACAGATAGGAATGTTAGCACAAAAGCTGAAGAAAAGGAGATAGCTGAAAAATCTCTGCACACAATGCTTAGTTCTCAGAAGTAAATCATATGTGCCATGTTGTTTCATTTAGGTTGAAAGAGTTAGCTGCTATACCGCCGGTCATGCTTTCCTATAGTGTAAATGCTACTTTTACAGATAAGAATGTTAGCAGAAAAACTGAAAGAAAGGAGATAGCAGCAAAATCTCTGCACAGAATTCTTAGGTCTCAGAAGTAAATGATATGTGCCATGTTGTTTCATTTAGGTTTAAAGAGTTAGCTGCTATACCGCCTGTTATGCTTTCCTATAGTGTAAATGGTAGTTTTACAGATTGAAATGTTAGCACAAAAACTGAAGAAAAGGAGATAGCTGAAAAATCTCTGCACACAATGCTTAGTTCTCAGAAGTAAATCGTATGTGCCATGTTGTTTCATTTAGGTTTAAAGAGTTAGCTGCTATACCGCCGGTTATGCTTTCCTATAGTGTAAACTGTACTTTTACAGATAGGAATGTTAGCACAAAAACTGAAGAAAAGGAGATAGCTGAAAAATCTCTGCACACAATGCTTAGTTCTCAGAGGTAAATCATATGTGCCATGTTGTTTCATTTAGGTTTAAAGAGTTAGCTGCTATACCTCCGGTTTGCTTTCCTATAGTGTAAATGCTAGTTTTACAGATAGGAATGTTAGCACAAAAACTGAAAGAAAGGAGATAGCCGAAAAATCTCTGCACACAATGTTTGGTTCTCAGAAGTAAATCATATGTGCCATGTTGTTTCATTTAGGTTTAAAGAGTTAGCTGCTATACCACCGGTTATTCCTTCCTATAGTGTAAATGGTAGTTTTACAGATAGGAATGTTAGCACAAAAACTGAAGAAAAGGAGATAGCTGAAAAATCTCTGCACACAACGCTTAGTTCTCAGAAGTAAATCATATTTGCCATGTTGTTTCATTTAGGTTTAGTGAGTTAGCTGCCATAAGGCCGGCTTTGCTTTCCTATAGTGTAAATGGTAGTTTTACAAATAGGAATGTTAGCACAAAAACTGAAAGAAAGGAGATAGCCGCAAAATCTCTGCACACAATGCTTGGTTCCCAGAAGTAAATCATATGTGCCATGTTGTTTCATTTAGGTTCAAAGAGTTAGCTGCTATACCGCCGGTTATGCTTTCCTATAGTGTAAATGGTAGTTTTACAGATAGGAATGTTAGCCCAAAAACTGAAGCAATGGAGATAATTGAAAAATCTCTGCACACAATGCTTAGTTCTCAGAAGTAAATCATATGTGCCATGTTGTTTCATTTAGGTTTAAAGTGTTAGCTGCTATACCGCCGGTTATGCTTTCCTATAGTGTAAATGCTACTTTTACAGATAAGAATGTTAGCACAAAAACTGAAAGAAAGGAGATAGCCGCAAAATCTCTGCACAGTATTCTTAGGTCTCAGAAGTAAATGATATGTGCCATGTTGTTTCATTTAGGTTTAAAGAGTTAGCTGCTATACCGCCGGTTATGCTTTCCTATAGTGTAAATGGTACTTTTACAGATAGGAATGTTAGCACAAAAACTGAAGAAAAGGAGATAGCTGAAAAATCTCTGCACGCAATGATTAGTTCTCAGAAGTAAATCATATGTGCCATGTTGTTTCATTTAGGTTTAAAGAGTTAGCTGCTATACCGCCGGTCATGCTTTCCTATAGTGTAAATGCTACTTTTACAGATAAGAATGTTAGCAGAAAAACTGAAAGAAAGGAGATAGCAGCAAAATCTCTGCACAGAATTCTTAGGTCTCAGAAGTAAATGATATGTGCCATGTTGTTTCATTTAGGTTTAAAGAGTTAGCTGCTATACCGCCTGTTATGCTTTCCTATAGTGTAAATGGTAGTTTTACAGATTGAAATGTTAGCACAAAAACTGAAGAAAAGGAGATAGCTGAAAAATCTCTGCACACAATGCTTAGTTCTCAGAAGTAAATCGTATGTGCCATGTTGTTTCATTTAGGTTTAAAGAGTTAGCTGCTCTACCGCCGGTTATGCTTTCCTATAGTGTAAATTGTACTTTTACAGATAGGAATGTTAGCACAAAAACTGAAGAAAAGGAGATAGCTGAAAAATCTCTGCACACAATGCTTTGTTCTCAGAGGTAAATCATATGTGCCATGTTGTTTCATTTAGGTTTAAAGAGTTAGCTGCTATACCTCCGGTTTGCTTTCCTATAGTGTAAATGCTAGTTTTACAGATAGGAATGTTAGCACAAAAACTGAAAGAAAGGAGATAGCCGAAAAATCTTTGCACACAATGTTTGGTTCTCAGAAGTAAATCATATGTGCCATGTTGTTTCATTTAGGTTTAAAGAGTTAGCTGCTATACTGCCGGTTATGCTTTCCTATAGTGTAAATGGTAGTTTTACAGGTAGGAATGTTAGCACAAAAAAAGAAGAAAAGGAGATAGCTGAAAAATCTCTGCACACAATGATTAGTTCTCAGAAGTAAATCATATGTGCCATGTTGTTTCATTAAGGTTTAAAGAGTTAGCTGCTATACCTCCGGCTTTGCTTTCCTATAGTGTAAATGCTAGTTTTACAGATAGGAATGTTAGCACAAAAACTGAAAGAAAGGAGATAGCCGAAAAATCTTGGACACAATGTTTGGTTCTCAGAAGTAAATCATATGTGCCATGTTGTTTCATTTAGGTTTAAAGAGTTAGCTGCTATACCACCGGTTATGCCTTCCTATAGTGTAAATGGTAGTTTTACAGATAGGAATGTTAGCACAAAAACTGAAGAAAAGGAGATAGCTGAAAAATCTCTGCACACAACGCTTAGTTCTCAGAAGTAAATCATATTTGCCATGTTGTTTCATTTAGGTTTAGAGAGTTAGCTGCCATAAGGCCGGCTTTGCTTTCCTATAGTGTAAATGGTAGTTTTACAAATAGGAATGTTAGCACAAAAACGGAAAGAAAGGAGATAGCCGCAAAATCTCTGCACACAATGCTTGGTTCCCAGAAGTAAATCATATGTGCCATGTTGTTTCATTTAGGTTCAAAGAGTTAGCTGCTATACCGCCGGTTATGCTTTCCTATAGTGTAAATGGTAGTTTTACAGATAGGAATGTTAGCACAAAAACTGAAGCAATGGAGATAATTGAAAAATCTCTGCACACAATGCTTAGTTCTCAGAAGTAAATCATATGTGCCATGTTGTTTCATTTAGGTTTAAAGTGTTAGCTGCTATACCGCCGGTTATGCTTTCCTATAGTGTAAATGCTACTTTTACAGATAAGAATGTTAGCACAAAAACTGAAAGAAAGGAGATAGCCGCAAAATCTCTGCACAGTATTCTTAGGTCTCAGAAGTAAATGATATGTGCCATGTTGTTTCATTTAGGTTTAAAGAGTTAGCTGCTATACCGCCGGTTATGCTTTCCTATAGTGTAAATGGTACTTTTACAGATAGGAATGTTAGCACAAAAACTGAAGAAAAGGAGATAGCTGAAAAATCTCTGCACACAATGATTAGTTCTCAGAAGTAAATCATATGTGCCATGTTGTTTCATTTAGGTTTAAAGAGTTAGCTGCTATACCGCCGGTTATGCTTTCCTATAGTGTAAATGGTACTTTTACAGATAGGAATGTTAGCACAAAAACTGAAGAAAAGGAGAAAGCTGAAAAATCTCTGTACACAATGCTTAGTTCTCAGAAGTAAATCGTATGTGCCATGTTGTTTCATTTAGGTTTAAAGAGTTAGCTGCTATACCGCCGGTTATGCTTTCCTATAGAGTAAATGCTACTTTTACATATAAGAATGTTAGCACAAAAACTGAAAGAAAGGAGATAGCCGCAAAATCTCAGCACAGAATTCTTTGGTCTCAGAAGTAAATGATATGTGCCATGTTGTTTCATTTAGGTTTAAAGAGTTAGCTGCTATACCGCCGGTTATGCTTTCCTATAGTGTAAATGGTAGTTATACAGATAGGAATGTTAGCACAAAAATTGAAGAAATGGTGATAATTGAAAAATCTCTGCACACAATGCTTAGTTCTCAGAAGTAAATCATATGTGCCATGTTGTTTCATTTAGGTTTAAAGAGTTAGCTGCTATACCGCCGGTTATGCTTTCCTATAGTGTAAATGGTACTTTTACAGATAGGAATGTTAGCACAAAAACTGAAGAAAAGGAGAAAGCTGAAAAATCTCTGCACACAATGCTTAGTTCTCAGAAGTAAATCATATGTGCCATGTTGTTTCATTTAGGTTTAAAGAGTTAGCTGCTATACCTCCGGCTTTGCTTTCCTATAGTGTAAATGCTAGTTTTACAGATAGGAATGTTAGCACAAAAACTGAAAGAAAGGAGATAGCCGAAAAATCTCTGCACACAATGTTTGGTTCTCAGAAGTAAATCATATGTGCCATGTTGTTTCATTTAGGTTTAAAGAGTTAGCTGCTATAAGGCCGGCTTTGCTTTCCTATAGTGTAAATGGTAGTTTTACAAATAGGAATGTTAGCACAAAAACTGAAAGAAAGGAGATAGCCGCAAAATCTCTGCACACAATGCTTGGTTCCCAGAAGTAAATCATATGTGCCATGTTGTTTCATTTAGGTTAAAAGAGTTAGCTGCTATACTGCCGGTTATGCTTTCCTATAGTGTAAATGCTAGTTTTACAGATAGGAATGTTAGCACAAAAACTGAAAGTAAGGAGATAGCCGCAAAATCTCTGCACACAATGCTTAGTTCTCAGAAGTAAATCGTATGTGCCATGTTGTTTCATTTAGGTTTAAAGAGTTAGCTGCTATACCGCCGGTTATGCTTTCCTATAGTGTAAATGGTACTTTTACAGATAGGAATGTTAGCACAAAAACTGAAGAAAAGGAGATAGCTGAAAAATCTCTGCACATAATGCTTAGTTCTCAGAAGTAAATCATATGTGCCATGTTGTTTCATTTAGGTTTAAAGAGTTAGCTGCTATACCTCCGGCTTTGCTTTCCTATAGTGTAAATGCTAGTTTTACAGATAGGAATGTTAGCACAAAAACTGAAAGAAAGGAGATAGCCGCAAAATCTCTGCACACAATGCTTAGTTCTCAGAAGTAAATCATATGTGCCATGTTGTTTCATTTAGGTTTAAAGAGTTAACTGCTATAAGGCAGGCTTTGCTTTCCTATAGTGTAAACGGTAGTTTTACAAATAGGCATGTTAGCCCAAAAACTGAAAGAAAGGAGATAGCCGCAAAATCTCTGCACACAATGCTTGGTTCCCAGAAGTAAATCATATGTGCCATGTTGTTTCATTTAGGTTTAAAGAGTTAGCTGCTATACCGCCGGTTATGCTTTCCTATAGTGTAAATGGTAGTTTTACAGATAGGAATGTTAGCACAAAAACTGAAGAAAAGGAGATAGCTGAAAAATCTCTGCACACAATGCTTAGTTCTCAGAAGTAAATCATATGTGCCATGTTGTTTCATTTAGGTTTAAAGAGTTAGCTGCTATACCGCCGGTCATGCTTTCCTATAGTGTAAATGCTACTTTTACAGATAAGAATGTTAGCAGAAAAACTGAAAGAAAGGAGATAGCAGGAAAATCTCTGCACAGAATTCTTAGGTCTCAGATGAAAATGATATGTGCCATGTTGTTTCATTTAGGTTTAAAGAGTTAGCTGCTATACCGCCGGTTATGCTTTCCTATAGTGTAAATTGTACTTTTACAGATAGGAATGTTAGCACAAAAACTGAAGAAAAGGAGATAGCTGAAAAATCTCTGCACACAATGCTTAGTTCTCAGAAGTCAATCGTATGTGCCATGTTGTTTCATTTAGTTTTAAAGAGTTAGCTGCTATACCTCCGGCTTTGCTTTCCTATAGTGTAAATCCTAGTTTTACAGATAGGAATGTTAGCACAAAAACTGAAAGAAAGGAGGTAGCCGAAAAATCTCTGCACACAATGTTTGGTTCTCAGAAGTAAATCATATGTGCCATGTTGTTTCATTTAGGTTTAAAGAGTTAGCTGCTATACTGCCGGTTATGCTTTCCTATAGTGTAAATGGTAGTTTTACAGATAGGAATGTTAGCACAAAAACTGAAGAAAAGGAGATAGCTGAAAAATCTCTGCACACAATGATTAGTTCTCAGAAGTAAATCATATGTGCCATGTTGTTTCATTTAGGTTTAAAGAGTTAGCTGCTATACCTCTGGCTTTGCTTTCCTATAGTGTAAATGCTAGTTTTACAGATAGGAATGTTAGCAAAAAAACTGAAAGAAAGGTGATAGCCGAAAAATCTCTGCACACAATGTTTGGTTCTCAGAAGTAAATCATATGTGCCATGTTGTTTCATTTAGGTTTAAAGAGTTAGCTGCTATACCGCCGGTTATGCTTTCCTATAGTGTAAATGGTAGTTTTACAGATTGAAATGTTAGCACAACAACTGAAGAAAAGGAGATAGCTGAAAAATCTCTGCACACAATGCTTAGTTCTCAGAAGTAAATCGTATGTGCCATGTTGTTTCATTTAGGTTTAAAGAGTTAGCTGCTATACCGCCGGTTATGCTTTCCTATAGTGTAAATTGTACTTTTACAGATAGGAATGTTAGCACAAAAATTGAAGAAATGGTGATAATAGAAAAATCTCTGCACACAATGCTTAGTTCTCTGAAGTAAATCATATGTGCCATGTTGTTTCATTTAGGTTTAAAGAGTTAGCTGCTATACCGCCGGTTATGCTTTCCTATAGTGTAAATGGTAGTTTTACAGATTGAAATGTTAGCACAACAACTGAAGAAAAGGAGATAGCTGAAAAATCTCTGCACACAATGCTTAGTTCTCTGAAGTAAATCATATGTGCCATGTTGTTTCATTTAGGTTTAAAGAGTTAGCTGCTATAAGGCCGGCTTTGCTTTCCTATAGTGTAAATGGTAGTTTTACAAATAGGAATGTTAGCACAAAAACTGAACGAAAGGAGATAGCTGCAAAATCTCTGCACACAATGCTTGGTTCCCAGAAGTAAATCATATGTGCCATGTTGTTTCATTTAGATTTAAAGAGTTAGCTGCTATACCACCAGTTATGCTTTCCTATAGTGTAAATGGTAGTTTTACAGATAGGAATGTTAGCACAAAAACTAAAAGAAAGGAGATAGCCGCAAAATCTCTGCACAGAATTCTTAGGTCTCAGAAGTAAATGATATGTGCCATGTTGTTTCATTTAGGTTTAAAGAGTTAGCTGCTATACCGCCGGTTATGCTTTCCTATAGTGTAAATTGTAGTTTTACAGATTGAAATGTTAGCACAAACACTGAAGAAAAGGAGATAGCTGAAAAATCTCTGCACACAATGCTTAGTTCTCAGAAGTAAATCGTATGTGCCATGTTGTTTCATTTAGGTTTAAAGAGTTAGCTGCTATAACGCCAGTTATGCTTTCCTATAGTGTAAATGGTACTTTTACAGATAGGAATGTTAGCACAAAAACTGAAGAAAAGGGGATAGCTGAAAAATCTCTGCACACAACGCTTAGTTCTCAGAAGTAAATCATATGTGCCATGTTGTTTCATTTAGGTTTAAAGAGTTAGCTGCTATAAGGCCGGCTCTGCTTTCCTATAGTGTAAATGGTAGTTTTACAAATAGGAATGTTAGCACAAAAACTGAAAGAAAGGAGATAGCCACAAAATCTCTGCACACAATGCTTGGTTTCAGAAGTAAATCATATGTGCCATGTTGTTTCATTTAGGTTTAAAGAGTTAGCTGCTATACCGCCGGTTATGCTTTCCTATAGTGTAAATGGTAGTTTTACAGATAGGAATGTTAGCACAAAAACTGAAGAAAAGGAGATAGCTGAAAAATCTCTGCACACAATGATTAGTTCTCAGAAGTAAATCATATGTGCCATGTTGTTTCATTTAGGTTTAAAGAGTTAGCTGCTATACCTCCGGTTTGCTTTCCTATAGTGTAAATGCTAGTTTTACAGATAGGAATGTTAGCAAAAAAACTGAAAGAAAGGAGATAGCCGAAAAATCTCTGCACACAATGTTTGGTTCTCAGAAGTAAATCATATGTGCCATGTAGTTTCATTTAGGTTTAAAGAGTTAGCTGCTATACTGCCGGTTATGCTTTCCTATAGTGTAAATGCTAGTTTTACAGATAGGAATGTTAGCACAAAACCTGAAAGAAAGGAGATAGCCGCAAAATCTCTGCACACAATGCTTAGTTCTCAGAAGTAAATCATATGTGCCATGTTGTTTCATTTAGGTTTAAAGTATTAGCTGCTATACCACCGGTTATGCTTTCCTATAGTGTAAATGGTAGTTTTGCAGATAGGAATGTTGGCACAAAAACTGAAGAAAAGGAGATAGCTGAAAAATCTCTGCACACAACGCTTAGTTCTCAGAAGTAAATCATATGTGCCATGTTGTTTCATTTAGGTTTAAAGAGTTAGCTGCTATAAGGCCGGCTTTGCTTTCCTATAGTGTAAATGGTAGTTTTACAAATAGGAATGTTAGCACAAAAACTGAAAGAAAGGAGATAGCCGCAAAATCTCTGCACGCAATGCTTGTTTCCCAGAAGTAAATCATATGTGCCATGTTGTTTCATTTAGGTTTAAAGAGTTAGCTGCTATACCGCCGGTTATGCTTTCCTATAGTGTAAATGGTAGTTTTACAGATAGGAATGTTAGCACAAAAATTGAAGAAATGGTGATAATTGAAAAATCTCTGCACACAATGCTTAGTTCTCTGAAGTAAATCATATGTGCCATGTTGTTTCATTTAGGTTTAAAGAGTTAGCTGCTATACCGCCGGTTATGCTTTCCTATAGTGTAAATGGTACTTTTACAGATAGGAATGTTAGCACAAAAACTGAAGAAAAGGAGATAGCTGAAAAATCTCTGCACACAATGATTAGTTCTCAGAAGTAAATCATATGTGCCATGTTGTTTCATTTAGGTTTAAAGAGTTAGCTGCTATACCGCCGGTTATGCTTTCCTATAGTGTAAATGGTAGTTATACAGATAGGAATGTTAGCACAAAAATTGAAGAAATGGTGATAATTGAAAAATCTCTGCACACAATGCTTAGTTCTCAGAAGTAAATCATATGTGCCATGTTGTTTCATTTAGGTTTAAAGAGTTAGCTGCTATACCGCCGGTTATGCTTTCCTATAGTGTAAATGGTACTTTTACAGATAGGAATGTTAGCACAAAAACTGAAGAAAAGGAGAAAGCTGAAAAATCTCTGCACACAATGCTTAGTTCTCAGACGTAAATCATATGTGCCATGTTGTTTCATTTAGGTTTAAAGAGTTAGCTGCTATACCTCCGGCTTTGCTTTCCTATAGTGTAAATGCTAGTTTTACAGATAGGAATGTTAGCACAAAAACTGAAAGAAAGGAGATAGCCGAAAAATCTCTGCACACAATGTTTGGTTCTCAGAAGTAAATCATATGTGCCATGTTGTTTCATTTAGGTTTAAAGAGTTAGCTGCTATACCACCGGCTATGCTTTCCTATAGTGTAAATGATAGTTTTACAGATAGAAATGTTAGCACAAAAACTGAAAGAAAGGAGATAGCCGCAAAATCTCTGCACACTAATGCTTGGTTCCCAGAAGTAAATCATATGTGCCATGTTGTTTCATTTAGGTTAAAAGAGTTAGCTGCTATACTGCCGGTTATGCTTTCCTATAGTGTAAATGCTAGTTTTACAGATAGGAATGTTAGCACAAAAACTGAAAGTAAGGAGATAGCCGCAAAATCTCTGCACACAATGCTTAGTTCTCAGAAGTAAATCGTATGTGCCATGTTGTTTCATTTAGGTTTAAAGAGTTAGCTGCTATACCACCGGTTATGCTTTCCTATAGTGTAAATGGTACTTTTACAGATAGGAATGTTAGCACAAAAACTGAAGAAAAGGAGATAGCTGAAAAATCTCTGCACATAATGCTTAGTTCTCAGAAGTAAATCATATGTGCCATGTTGTTTCATTTAGGTTTAAAGAGTTAGCTGCTATACCTCCGGCTTTGCTTTCCTATAGTGTAAATGCTAGTTTTACAGATAGGAATGTAAGCACAAAAACTGAAAGAAAGGAGATAGCCGCAAAATCTCTGCACACAATGCTTAGTTCTCAGAAGTAAATCATATGTGCCATGTTGTTTCATTTAGGTTTAAAGAGTTAGCTGCTATAAAGCCGGCTTTGCTTTCCTATAGTGTAAACGGTAGTTTTACAAATAGGCATGTTAGCCCAAAAACTGAAAGAAAGGAGATAGCCGCAAAATCTCTGCACACAATGCTTGGTTCCCAGAAGTAAATCATATGTGCCATGTTGTTTCATTTAGGTTTAAAGAGTTAGCTGCTATACCGCCGGTTATGCTTTCCTATAGTGTAAATGGTAGTTTTACAGATAGGAATGTTAGCACAAAAACTGAAGAAAAGGAGATAGCTGAAAAATCTCTGCACACAATGCTTAGTTCTCAGAAGTAAATCATATGTGCCATGTTGTTTCATTTAGGTTTAAAGAGTTAGCTGCTATACCGCCGGTCATGCTTTCCTATAGTGTAAATGCAATTTTACAGATAAGAATGTTAGCAGAAAAACTGAAAGAAAGGAGATAGCAGGAAAATCTCTGCACAGAATTCTTAGGTCTCAGATGTAAATGATATGTGCCATGTTGTTTCATTTAGGTTTAAAGAGTTAGCTGCTATACCGCCGGTTATGCTTTCCTATAGTGTAAATTGTACTTTTACAGATAGGAATGTTAGCACAAAAACTGAAGAAAAGGAGATAGCTGAAAAATCTCTGCACACAATGCTTAGTTCTCAGAAGTCAATCGTATGTGCCATGTTGTTTCATTTAGTTTTAAAGAGTTAGCTGCTATACCTCCGGCTTTGCTTTCCTATAGTGTAAATGCTAGTTTTACAGATAGGAATGTTAGCACAAAAACTGAAAGAAAGGAGGTAGCCGAAAAATCTCTGCACACAATGTTTGGTTCTCAGAAGTAAATCATATGTGCCATGTTGTTTCATTTAGGTTTAAAGAGTTAGCTGCTATACTGCCGGTTATGCTTTCCTATAGTGTAAATGCTAGTTTTACAGATAGGAATGTTTGCACAAAAACTGAAGAAAAGGAGATAGCTGAAAAATCTCTGCACACAACGCTTAGTTCTCAGAAGTAAATCATATGTGCCATGTTGTTTCATTTAGGTTTAAAGAGTTAGCTGCTATAAGGCCGGCTTTGCTTTCCTATAGTGTAAATGGTAGTTTTACAAATAGGAATGTTAGCACAAAAACTGAAAGAAAGGAGATAGCCGCAAAATCTCTGCACACAATGCTTGGTTCCCAGAAGTAAATCATATGTGCCCTGTTGTTTCATTTAGGTTTAAAGAGTAAGCTGCTATACCGCCGGTTATGCTTTCCTATAGTGTAAATGGTAGTTTTACAGATAGGAGTGTTAGCACAAAAACTGAAGAAAAGGAGATAGCTGAAAAATCTCTGCACACAATGCTTAGTTTTCAGAAGTCAATCGTATGTGCCATGTTGTTTCATTTAGGTTTAAAGAGTTAGCTGCTATACCACCGGTTATGCTTTCCTATAGTGTAAATGGTACTTTTACAGATAGTAATGTTAGCACAAAAACTGAAGAAAAGGAGATAGCTGAAAAATCTCTGCACACAATGCTTAGTTCTCAGAAGTAAATCATACGTGCCATGTTGTTTCATTTAGGTTTAAAGAGTTAGCTGCTATACCGCCGGTTATGCTTTCCTATAGTGTAAATGGTAGTTTTACATATAGGAATGTTAGCACAAAAATTGAAGAAAGGTGATAATTGAAAAATCTCTGCACACAATGCTTAGTTCTCTGAAGTAAATCATATGTGCCATGTTGTTTCATTTAGGTTTAAAGAGTTAGCTGCTATACCGCCGGTTATGCTTTCCTATAGTGTAAATGGTACTTTTACAGATAGGAATGTTAGCACAAAAACTGAAGAAAAGGAGATAGCTGAAAAAACTCTGCACACAATGATTAGTTCTCAGAAGTAAATCATATGTGCCATGTTGTTTCATTTAGGTTTAAACAGTTAGCTGCTATACCGCCGGTTATGCTTTCCTATAGTGTAAATGGTAGTTATACAGATAGGAATGTTAGCACAAAAATTGAAGAAATGGTGATAATTGAAAAATCTCTGCACACAATGCTTAGTTCTCAGAAGTAAATCATATGTGCCATGTTGTTTCATTTAGGTTTAAAGAGTTAGCTGCTATACCGCCGGTTATGCTTTCCTATAGTGTAAATGGTACTTTTACAGATAGGAATGTTAGCACAAAAACTGAAGAAAAGGAGAAAGCTGAAAAATCTCTGCACACAATGCTTAGTTCTCAGAAGTAAATCATATGTGCCATGTTGTTTCATTTAGGTTTAAAGAGTTAGCTGCTATACCTCCGGCTTTGCTTTCCTATAGTGTAAATGCTAGTTTTACAGATAGGAATGTTAGCACAAAAACTGAAAGAAAGGAGATAGCTGAAAAATCTCTGCACACAATGTTTGGTTCTCAGAAGTAAATCATATGTGCCATGTTGTTTCATTTAGGTTTAAAGAGTTAGCTGCTATACCACCGGCTATGCTTTCCTATAGTGTAAATGATAGTTTTACAGATAGAAATGTTAGCACAAAAAGTGAAAGAAAGGAGATAGCCGCAAAATCTCTGCACACAATGCTTGGTTCCCAGAAGTAAATCATATGTGCCATGTTGTTTCATTTAGGTTAAAAGAGTTAGCTGCTATACTGCCGGTTATTCTTTCCTATAGTGTAAATGCTAGTTTTACAGATAGGAATGTTAGCACAAAAACTGAAAGTAAGGAGATAGCCGCAAAATCTCTGCACACAATGCTTAGTTCTCAGAAGTAAATCGTATGTCCCATGTTGTTTCATTTAGGTTTAAAGAGTTAGCTGCTATACCGCCGGTTATGCTTTCCTATAGTGTAAATGGTACTTTTACAGATAGGAATGTTAGCACAAAAACTGAAGAAAAGGAGATAGCTGAAAAATCTCTGCACATAATGCTTAGTTCTCAGAAGTAAATCATATGTGCCATGTTGTTTCATTTAGGTTTAAAGAGTTAGCTGCTATACCTCCGGCTTTGCTTTCCTATAGTGTAAATGCTAGTTTTACAGATAGGAATGTTAGCAAAAAAACTGAAAGAAAGGAGATAGCCGAAAAATCTCTGCACTCAATGTTTGGTTCTCAGAAGTAAATCATATGTGCCATGTTGTTTCATTTAGGTTTAAAGAGTTAGCTGCTATACTGCCGGTTATGCTTTCCTATAGTGTAAATGCTAGTTTTACAGATAGGAATGTTAGCACAAAAACTGAAAGAAAGGAGATAGCCGCAAAATCTCTGCACACAATGCTTAGTTCTCAGAAGTAAATCATATGTGCCATGTTGTTTCATTTAGGTTTAAAGAGTTAGCTGCTATAAGGCCGGCTTTGCTTTCCTATAGTGTAAATGGTAGTTTTACAAATAGGAATGTTAGCCCAAAAACTGAAAGAAAGGAGATAGCCGCAAAATCTCTGCACACAATGCTTGGTTCCCAGAAGTAAATCATATGTGCCATGTTGTTTCATTTAGGTTTAAAGAGTTAGCTGCTATACCGCCGGTTATGCTTTCCTATAGTGTAAATGGTAGTTTTACAGATTGAAATGTTAGCACAACAACTGAAGAAAAGGAGATAGCTGAAAAATCTCTGCACACAATGCTTAGTTCTCAGAAGTAAATCGTATGTGCCATGTTGTTTCATTTAGGTTTAAAGAGTTAGCTGCTATACCGCCGGTTATGCTTTCCTATAGTGTAAATTGTACTTTTACAGATAGGAATGTTAGCACAAAAACTGAAGAAAAGGAGATAGCTGAAAAATCTCTGCACACAATGCTTAGGTCTCAGAAGTCAATCATATGTGCCATGTTGTTTCATTTAGGTTTAAAGAGTTAGCTGCTATACCTCCGGCTTTGCTTTCCTATAGTGTAAATGCTAGTTTTACAGATAGGAATGTTAGCACAAAAACTGAAAGAAAGGAGATAGCCGAAAAATCTCTGCACACAATGTTTGGTTCTCAGAAGTAAATCATATGTGCCATGTTGTTTCATTTAGGTTTAAAGAGTTAGCTGCTATACTGCCGGTTATGCTTTCCTATAGTGTAAATGGTAGTTTTACAGATAGGAATGTCAGCACAAAAACTGAAGAAAAGGAGATAGCTGAAAAATCTCTGCACACAATGATTAGTTCTCAGAAGTAAATCATATGTGCCATGTTGTTTCATTTAGGTTTAAAGAGTTAGCTGCTATACCTCCGGCTTTGCTTTCCTATAGTGTAAATGCTAGTTTTACAGATAGGAATGTTAGCACAAAAACTGAAAGAAAGGAGATAGCCGCAAAATCTCTGCACACAATGCTTGGTTCCCAGAAGTAAATCATATGTGCCATGTTGTTTCATTTAGGTTTAAAGAGTTAGCTGCTATACCGCCGGTTATGCTTTCCTATAGTGTAAAAGGTAGTTTTACAGATAGGAATGTTAGCACAAAAACTGAAGAAAAGGAGATAGCTGAAAAATCTCTGCACACAATGCTTAGTTCTCAGAAGTAAATCATACGTGCCATGTTGTTTCATTTAGGTTTAAAGAGTTAGCTGCTATACCTCCGGCTTTGCTTTCCTATAGTGTAAATGCTAGTTTTACAGATAGGAATGTTAGCACAAAAACTGAAAGAAAGGAGATAGCCGAAAAATCTCTGCACACAATGTTTGGTTCTCAGAAGTAAATCATATGTGCCATGTTGTTTCATTTAGGTTTAAAGAGTTAGCTGCTATACCGCCGGTTATGCTTTCCTATAGTGTAAATGGTAGTTTTACAGGTAGGAATGTTAGCACAAAAACTGAAGAAAAGGAGATAGCTGAAAAATCTCTGCACACAATGATTAGTTCTCAGAAGTAAATCATATGTGCCATGTTGTTTCATTTAGGTTTAAAGAGTTAGCTGCTATACCTCCGGTTTCCTTTCCTATAGTGTAAATGCTAGTTTTACAGATAGGAATGTTAGCAAAAAAACTGAAAGAAAGGAGATAGCCGAAAAATCTCTGCACACAATGTTTGGTTCTCAGAAGTAAATCATATGTGCCATGTTGTTTCATTTAGGTTTAAAGAGTTAGCTGCTATACTGCCGGTTATGCTTTCTTATAGTGTAAATGCTAGTTTTACAGTTAGGAATGTTAGCACAAAAACTGAAAGAAAGGAGATAGCCGCAAAATCTCTGCAAACAATGCTTAGTTCTCAGAAGTAAATCATATGTGCCATGTTGTTTCATTTAGGTTTAAAGAGTTAGCTGCTATACCACCGATTATGCTTTCCTATATTGTAAATGGTAGTTTTACAGATAGGAATGTTAGCACAAAAACTGAAGAAAAGGAGATAGCCGAAAAATCTCTGCACACAACGCTTAGTTCTCAGAAGTAAATCATATGTGCCATGTTGTTTCATTTAGGTTTAAAGAGTTAGCTGCTATAAGGCCGGCTTTGCTTTCCTATAGTGTAAATGGTAGTTTTACAAATAGGAATGTTAGCACAAAAACTGAAAGAAAGGAGATAGCCGCAAAATCTCTGCACGCAATGCTTGTTTCCCAGAAGTAAATCATATGTGCCATGTTGTTTCATTTAGTTTTAAAGAGTTACCTGCTATACCGCCGGTTATGCTTTCCTATAGTGTAAATGGTAGTTTTACAGTTAGGAATGTTAGCACAAAAATTGAAGAAATGGTGATAATTGAAAAATCTCTGCACAAAATGTTTAGTTCTCAGAAGTAAATCATATGTGCCATGTTGTTTCATTTAGGTTTAAAGAGTTAGCTGCTATACCGCCGGTTATGCTTTCCTATAGAGTAAATGCTACTTTTACATATAAGAATGTTAGCACAAAAACTGAAAGAAAGGAGATAGCCGCAAAATCTCTGCACAGAATTCTTTGGTCTCAGAAGTAAATGATATGTGCCATGTTGTTTCATTTAGGTTTAAAGAGTTAGCTGCTATACCGTCGGTTATGCTTTCCTATAGTGTAAATGGTAGTTTTACAGATTGAAAGGTTAGCACAAAAACTGAAGAAAAGGAGATAGCTGAAAAATCTCTGCACACAATGCTTAGTTCTCAGAAGTCAATCGTATGTGCCTTGTTGTTTCATTTAGGTTTAAAGAGTTAGCTGCTATACTGCCGGTTATGCTTTCCTATAGTGTAAATGGTACTTTTACAGATAGGAATGTTAGCACAAAAATTGAAGAAAAGGAGATAGCTGAAAAATCTCTGCACACAATGATTAGTTCTCAGAAGTAAATCATATGTGCCATGTTGTTTCATTTAGGTTTCAAGAGGTAGCTGCTATACCTCCGGCTTTGCTTTCCTATAGTGTAAATGCTAGTTTTACAGATAGGAATGTTAGCAAAAAAACTGAAAGAAAGGATATAGCCGAAAAATCTCTGCACAAAATGTTTGGTTCTCAGAAGTAAATCATATGTGCCATGTTGTTTCATTTAGGTTTAAAGAGTTAGCTGCTATACTGCCGATTATGCTTTCCTATAGTGTAAATGCTAGTTTTACAGATAGGAATGTTAGCACAAAAACTGAAAGAAAGGAGATAGCCGCAAAATCTCTGCACACAATGCTTGGTTCCCAGATGTAAATCATATGTGCCATGTTGTTTCATTTAGGTTAAAAGAGTTAGCTGCTATAGTGCCGGTTATGCTTTCCTATAGTGTAAATGCTAGTTTTACAGATAGGAATGTTAGCACAAAAACTGAAAGTAAGGAGATAGCCGCAAAATCTCTGCACACAATGCTTAGTTCTCACAAGTAAATCGTATGTGCCATGTTGTTTCATTTAGGTTTAAAGAGTTAGCTGCTATACCGCCGGTTATGCTTTCCTATAGTGTAATGGTACTTTTACAGATAGGAATGTTAGCACAAAAACTGAAGAAAAGGAGATAGCTGAAAAATCTCTGCACACAATGCTTAGTTCTCAGAAGTAAATCATATGTGCCATGTTGTTTCATTTAGGTTTAAAGAGTTAGCTGCTATACCTCCGGCTTTGCTTTCCTATAGTGTAAATGCTAGTTTTACAGATAGGAATGTTAGCAATAAAACTGAAAGAAAGGAGATAGCCGAAATATCTCTGCACTCAATGTTTAGTTCTCAGAAGTAAATCATATGTGCCATGTTGTTTCATTTAGGTTTAAAGAGTTAGCTGGTATACTGCCGGTTATGCTTTCCTATAGTGTAAATGCTAGTTTTACAGATAGGAATGTTAGCACAAAAACTGAAAGAAAGGAGATAGCCGCAAAATCTCTGCAAACAATGCTTAGTTCTCAGAAGTAAATCATATGTGCCATGTTGTTTCATTTAGGTTTAAAGAGTTAGCTGCTATAAGGCCGGCTTTGCTTTCCTATAGTGTAAATGGTAGTTTTACAAATAGGAATGTTAGCCCAAAAACTGAAAGAAAGGAGATAGCCGCAAAATCTCTGCACACAATGCTTAGTTCTCAGATGTAAATCATATGTGCCATGTTGTTTCATTTAGGTTTAAAGAGTTAGCTGCTATACCACCGGTTATGCTTTCCTATAGGGTAAAATGTAGTTTTACAGATAGGAATGTTAGCACAAAAACTGAAGAAAAGGAGATAGCTGAAAAATCTCTGCACACAACGCTTAGTTCTCAGAAGTAAATCATATGTGCCATGTTGTTTCATTTAGGTTTAAAGAGTTAGCTGCTATAAGGCCGGCTTTGCTTTCCTATAGTGTAAATGGTAGTTTTACAAATAGGAATGTTAGCACAAAAACTGAAAGAAAGGAGATAGCCGCAAAATCTCTGCACACAATGCTTGGTTCCCAGAAGTAAATCATATGTTCCATGTTGTTTCATTTAGGTTTAAAGAGTTAGCTGCTATACCACCGGTTATGCTTTCCTATAGTGTAAATGGTAGTTTTACAGATAGGAATGTTAGCACAAAAATTGAAGAAATGGTGATAATTGAAAAATCTCTGCACACAATGCTTAGTTCTCAGAAGTAAATCATATGTGCCATGTTGTTTCATTTAGGTTTAAAGAGTTAGCTGCTATACCGCCGGTTATGCTTTCCTATAGTGTAAATGCTACTTTTACAGATAAGAATGTTAGCACAAAAACTGAAAGAAAGGAGATAGCCGCAAAATCTCTGCACACAATGCTTAGTTCTCAGAAGTCAATCGTATGTGCCATGTTGTTTCATTTAGGTTTAAAGAGTTAGCTGCTATACCGCCGGTTATGCTTTCCTATAGTGTAAATGGTACTTTTACAGATAGGAATGTTAGCACAAAAACTGAAGAAAAGGAGATAGCTGAAAAATCTCTGCACACAATGTTTGGTTCTCAGAAGTAAATCATATGTGCCATGTTGTTTCATTTATGTTAAAAGAGTTAGCTGCTATACTGCCGGTTATGCTTTCCTATAGTGTAAAAGCTAGTTTTACAGATAGGAATGTTAGCACAAAAACTGAAAGTAAGGAGATAGCCGCCAAATCTCTGCACACAATGCTTAGTTCTCACAAGTAAATCGTATGTGCCATGTTGTTTCATTTAGGTTTAAAGAGTTAGCTGCTATACCGCCGGTTATGCTTTCCTATAGTGTAAATGGTACTTTTACAGATAGGAATGTTAGCACAAAAACTGAAGAAAAGGAGATAGCTGAAAAATCTCTGCACACAATGCTTAGTTCTCAGAAGTAAATCATATATGCCATGTTGTTTCATTTAGGTTTAAAGAGTTAGCTGCTATACCTCCGGCTTTGCTTTCCTATAGTGTAAATGCTAGTTTTACAGATAGGAATGTTAGCAAAAAAACTGAAAGAGAGGAGATAGCCGAAAAATCTCTGCACTCAATGTTTGGTTCTCAGAAGTAAATCATATGTGCCATGTTGTTTCATTTAGGTTTAAAGAGTTAGCTGCTATACTGCCGGTTATGCTTTCCTATAGTGTAAATGCTAGTTTTACAGATAGGAATGTTAGCACAAAAACTGAAAGAAAGGAGATAGCCGCAAAATCTCTGCACACAATGCTTAGTTCTCAGAAGTAAATCATATGTGCCATGTTGTTTCATTTAGGTTTAAAGAGTTAGCTGCTATACCACCGGTTATGCTTTCCTATAGTGTAAAAGGTAGTTTTACAGATAGGAATGTTAGCACAAAAACTGAAGAAAAGGAGATAGCTGAAAAATCTCTGCACACAACGCTTAGTTCTCAGAAGTAAATCATATGTGCCATGTTGTTTCATTTAGGTTTAAAGAGTTAGCTGCTATAAGGCCGGCTTTGCTTTCCTATAGTGTAAATGGTAGTTTTACAAATAGGAATGTTAGCACAAAAACTGAAAGAAAGGAGATAGCCCCAAAATCTCTGCACACAGTGCTTGGTTCCCAGAAGTAAATCATATGTTCCATGTTGTTTCATTTAGGTTTAAAGAGTTAGCTGCTATACCGCCGGTTATGCTTTCCTATAGTGTAAATGGTACTTTTACAGATAGGAATGTTAGCACAAAAACTGAAGAAAAGGAGATAGCTGAAAAATCTCTGCACACAATGTTTGGTTCTCAGAAGTAAATCATATGTGCCATGTTGTTTCATTTATGTTAAAAGAGTTAGCTGCTATACTGCCGGTTATGCTTTCCTATAGTGTAAATGCTAGTTTTACAGATAGGAATGTTAGCACAAAAACTGAAAGTAAGGAGATAGCCGCAAAATCTCTGCACACAATGCTTAGTTCTCACAAGTAAATCGTATGTGCCATGTTGTTTCATTTAGGTTTAAAGAGTTAGCTGCTATACCGCCGGTTATGCTTTCCTATAGTGTAAATGGTACTTTTACAGATAGGAATGTTAGCACAAAAACTGAAGAAAAGGAGATAGCTGAAAAATCTCTGCACACAATGCTTAGTTCTCAGAAGTAAATCATATATGACATGTTGTTTCATTTAGGTTTAAAGAGTTAGCTGCTATACCTCCGGCTTTGCTTTCCTATAGTGTAAATGCTAGTTTTACAGATAGGAATGTTAGCAAAAAAACTGAAAGAGAGGAGATAGCCGAAAAATCTCTGCACTCAATGTTTGGTTCTCAGAAGTAAATCATATGTGCCATGTTTTTTCATTTAGGTTTAAAGACTTAGCTGCTATACTGCCGGTTATGCTTTCCTATAGTGTAAATGCTAGTTTTACAGATAGGAATGTTAGTACAAAAACTGAAAGAAAGGAGATAGCCGCAAAATCTCTGCACACAATGCTTAGTTCTCAGAAGTAAATCATATGTGCCATGTTGTTTCATTTAGGTTTAAAGAGTTAGCTGCTATACCGCCGGTTATGCTTTCCTATAGTGTAAATGGTACTTTTACAGATAGGAATGTTAGCACAAAAACTGAAGAAAAGGAGATAGCTGAAAAATCTCTGCACATAATGCTTAGTTCTCAGAAGTAAATCATATGTGCCATGTTGTTTCATTTAGGTTTAAAGAGTTAGCTGCTATACCTCCGGCTTTGCTTTCCTATAGTGTAAATGCTAGTTTTACAGATAGGAATGTTAGCACAAAAACTGAAAGAAAGGAGATAGCCGCAAAATCTCTGCACACAATGCTTAGTTCTCAGAAGTAAATCATATGTGCCATGTTGTTTCATTTAGGTTTAAAGAGTTAGCTGCTATAAGGCCGGCTTTGCTTTCCTATAGTGTAAATGGTAGTTTTACAAATAGGCATGTTAGCCCAAAAACTGAAAGAAAGGAGATAGCCGCAAAATCTCTGCACACAATGCTTGGTTCCCAGAAGTAAATCATATGTGCCATGTTGTTTCATTTAGGTTTAAAGAGTTAGCTGCTATACCGCCGGTTATGCTTTCCTATAGTGTAAATGGTACTTTTACAGATAGGAATGTTAGCACAAAAACTGAAGAAAAGGAGATAGCTGAAAAATCTCTGCACACAATGCTTAGTTCTCAGAAGTAAATCATATGTGCCATGTTGTTTCGTTTAGGTTTAAAGGGTTAGCTTCTATACCGCCGGTCATGCTTTCCTATAGTGTAAATGCTACTTTTACAGATAAGAATGTTAGCAGAAAAACTGAAAGAAAGGAGATAGCAGGAAAATCTCTGCACAGAATTCTTAGGTCTCAGATGTAAATGATATGTGCCATGTTGTTTCATTTAGGTTTAAAGAGTTAGCTGCTATACCGCCGGTTATGCTTTCCTATAGTGTAAATGGTAGTTTTACAGATTGAAATGTTAGCACAAAAACTGAAGAAAAGGAGATAGCTGAAAAATCTCTGCACACAATGCTTAGTTCTCAGAAGTAAATCGTATGTGCCATGTTGTTTCATTTAGGTTTAAAGAGTTAGCTGCTATACCGCCGGTTATGCTTTCCTATAGTGTAAATTGTACTTTTACAGATAGGAATGTTAGCACAAAAACTGAAGAAAAGGAGATAGCTGAAAAATCTCTGCACACAATGCTTTGTTCTCAGAAGTCAATCGTATGTGCCATGTTGTTTCATTTAGTTTTAAAGAGTTAGCTGCTATAACTCCGGCTTTGCTTTCCTATTGTGTAAATGCTAGTTTTACAGATAGGAATGTTAGCACAAAAACTGAAAGAAAGGAGATAGCCGAAAAATCTCTGCACACAATGTTTGGTTCTCAGAAGTAAATCATATGTGCCATGTTGTTTCATTTAGGTTTAAAGAGTTAGCTGCTATACCTCTGGCTTTGCTTTCCCATAGTGTAAATGCTAGTTTTACAGATATGAATGTTAGCAAAAAAACTGTAAGAAAGGTGATAGCCGAAAAATCTCTGCACACAATGTTTGGTTCTCAGAAGTAAATCATATGTGCCATGTTGTTTCATTTAGGTTTAAAGAGTTAGCTGCTATACTGCCGGTTATGCTTTCCTATAGTGTAAATGCTAGTTTTACAGATAGGAATGTTTGCACAAAAACTGAAGAAAAGGAGATAGCTGAAAAATCTCTGCACACAACGCTTAGTTCTCAGAAGTAAATCATATGTGCCATGTTGTTTCATTTAGGTTTAAAGAGTTAGCTGCTATAAGGCCGGCTTTGCTTTCCTATAGTGTAAATGGTAGTTTTACAAATAGGAATGTTAGCCCAAAAACTGAAAGAAAGGAGATAGCCGCAAAATCTCTGCACACAATGCTTAGTTCTCAGATGTAAATCATATGTGCCATGTTGTTTCATTTAGGTTTAAAGAGTTAGCTGCTATACCACCGGTTATGCTTTCCTATAGTGTAAAAGGTAGTTTTACAGATAGGAATGTTAGCACAAAAACTGAAGAAAAGGAGATAGCTGAAAAATCTCTGCACACAACGCTTAGTTCTCAGAAGTAAATCATATGTGCCATGTTGTTTCATTTAGGTTTAAAGAGTTAGCTGCTATAAGGCCGGCTTTGCTTTCCTATAGTGTAAAAGGTAGTTTTACAAATAGGAATGTTAGCACAAAAACTGAAAGAAAGGAGATAGCCGCAAAATCTCTGCACACAATGCTTGGTTCCCAGAAGTAAATCATATGTTCCATGTTGTTTCATTTAGGTTTAAAGAGTTAGCTGCTATACCACCGGTTATGCTTTCCTATAGTGTAAATGGTAGTTTTACAGATAGGAATGTTAGCACAAAAATTGAAGAAATGGTGATAATTGAAAAATCTCTGCACACAATGCTTAGTTCTCAGAAGTAAATCATATGTGCCATGTTGTTTCATTTAGGTTTAAAGAGTTAGCTGATATACCGCCGGTTATGCTTTCCTATAGTGTAAATGCTACTTTTACAGATAAGAATGTTAGCACAAAAACTGAAAGAAAGGAGATAGCCGCAAAATCTCTGCACAGAATTCTTAGGTCTCAGAAGTAAATGATATGTGCCATGTTGTTTCATTTAGGTTTAAAGAGTTAGCTGCTATACCGCCAGTTATGCTTTCCTATAGTGTAAATGGTAGTTTTACAGATTGAAATGTTAGCACAAAAACTGAAGAAAAGGAGATAGCTGAAAAATCTCTGCACACAATGCTTAGTTCTCAGAAGTCAATCGTATGTGCCATGTTGTTTCATTTAGGTTTAAAGAGTTAGCTGCTGTACCGCCGGTTATGCTTTCCTATAGTGTAAATGGTACTTTTACAGATAGGAATGTTAGCACAAAAACTGAAGAAAAGGAGATAGCTGAAAAATCTCTGCACACAATGTTTGGTTCTCAGAAGTAAATCATATGTGCCATGTTGTTTCATTTATGTTAAAAGACTTAGCTGCTATACTGCCGGTTATGCTTTCCTATAGTGTAAAAGCTAGTTTTACAGATAGGAATGTTAGCACAAAAACTGAAAGTAAGGAGATAGCCGCCAAATCTCTGCACACAATGCTTAGTTCTCACAAGTAAATCGTATGTGCCATGTTGTTTCATTTAGGTTTAAAGAGTTAGCTGCTATACCGCCGGTTATGCTTTCCTATAGTGTAAATGGTACTTTTACAGATAGGAATGTTAGCACAAAAACTGAAGAAAAGGAGATAGCTGAAAAATCTCTGCACACAATGCTTAGTTCTCAGAAGTAAATCATATATGCCATGTTGTTTCATTTAGGTTTAAAGAGTTAGCTGCTATACCTCCGGCTTTGCTTTCCTATAGTGTAAATGCTAGTTTTACAGATAGGAATGTTAGCAAAAAAACTGAAAGAGAGGAGATAGCCGAAAAATCTCTGCACTCAATGTTTGGTTCTCAGAAGTAAATCATATGTGCCATGTTGTTTCATTTAGGTTTAAAGAGTTAGCTGCTATACTGCCGGTTATGCTTTCCTATAGTGTAAATGCTAGTTTTACAGATAGGAATGTTAGCACAAAAACTGAAAGAAAGGAGATAGCCGCAAAATCTCTGCACACAATGCTTAGTTCTCAGAAGTAAATCATATGTGCCATTTTGTTTCATTTAGGTTTAAAGAGTTAGCTGCTATAAGGCCGGCTTTGCTTTCCTATAGTGTAAATGGTAGTTTTACAAATAGGAATGTTAGCCCAAAAACTGAAAGAAAGGAGATAGCCGCAAAATCTCTGCACACAATGCTTAGTTCTCAGATGTAAATCATATGTGCCATGTTGTTTCATTTAGGTTTAAAGAGTTAGCTGCTATACCACCGGTTATGCTTTCCTATAGTGTAAAAGGTAGTTTTACAGATAGGAATGTTAGTACAAAAACTGAAGAAAAGGAGATAGCTGAAAAATCTCTGCACACAACGCTTAGTTCTCAGAAGTAAATCATATGTGCCATGTTGTTTCATTTAGGTTTAAAGAGTTAGCTGCTATAAGGCCGGCTTTGCTTTCCTATAGTGTAAATGGTAGTTTTACAAATAGGAATGTTAGCACAAAAACTGAAAGAAAGGAGATAGCCGCAAAATCTCTGCACACAGTGCTTGGTTCCCAGAAGTAAATCATATGTTCCATGTTGTTTCATTTAGGTTTAAAGAGTTAGCTGCTATACCGCCGGTTATGCTTTCCTATAGTGTAAATGGTACTTTTACAGATAGGAATGTTAGCACAAAAACTGAAGAAAAGGAGATAGCTGAAAAATCTCTGCACACAATGTTTGGTTCTCAGAAGTAAATCATATGTGCCATGTTGTTTCATTTATGTTAAAAGAGTTAGCTGCTATACTGCCGGTTATGCTTTCCTATAGTGTAAATGCTAGTTTTACAGATAGGAATGTTAGCACAAAAACTGAAAGTAAGGAGATAGCCGCAAAATCTCTGCACACAATGCTTGGTTCCCAGAAGTAAATCATATGTGCCATGTTGTTTCATTTAGGTTAAAGAGTTAGCTGCTATACCGCCGGTTATGCTTTCCTATAGTGTAAATGGTAGTTTTACAGATAGGAATGTCAGCACAAAAACTGAAGAAAAGGAGATAGCTGAAAAATCTCTGCACACAATGCTTAGTTTTCAGAAGTCAATCGTATGTGCCATGTTGTTTCATTTAGGTTTAAAGAGTTAGCTGCTATACCGCCGGTTATGCTTTCCTATAGTGTAAATGGTACTTTTACAAATAGGAATGTTAGCACAAAAACTGAAGAAAAGGAGATAGCTGAAAAATCTCTGCACACAACTCTTAGTTCTCAGAAGTAAATCATACGTGCCATGTTGTTTCATTTAGGTTTAAAGAGTTAGCTGCTATACCTCCGGCTTTGCTTTCCTATAGTGTAAATGCTAGTTTTACAGATAGGAATGTTAGCACAAAAACTGAAAGAAAGGAGATAGCCGAAAAATCTCTGCACACAATGTTTGGTTCTCAGAAGTAAATCATATGTGCCATGTTGTTTCATTTAGGTTTAAAGAGTTAGCTGCTATACTGCCGGGTATGCTTTCCTATAGTGTAAATGGTAGTTTTACAGATAGGAATGTTAGCACAAAAACTGAAGAAAAGGAGATAGCTGAAAAATCTCTGCACACAATGATTAGTTCTCAGAAGTAAATCATATGTGCCATGTTGTTTCATTTAGGTTTAAAGAGTTAGCTGCTATACCTCCGGTTTGCTTTCCTATAGTGTAAATGCTAGTTTTACAGATAGGAATGTTAGCACAAAAACTGAAAGAAAGGAGATAGCCGCAAAATATCTGCACACAGTGCTTAGTTCTCAGAAGTAAATCATATGTGCCATGTTGTTTCATTTAGGTTTAAAGAGTTAGCTGCTATACCACCGGTTATGCTTTCCTATAGTGTAAATGGTAGTTTTACAGATAGGAATGTTAGCACAAAAACTGAAGAAAAGGAGATAGCTGAAAAATCTCTGCACACAACGCTTAGTTCTCAGAAGTAAATCATATGTGCCATGTTGTTTCATTTAGGTTTAAAGAGTTAGCTGCTATAAGGCCGGCTTTGCTTTCCTATAGTGTAAATGGTAGTTTTACAAATAGGAATGTTAGCACAAAAACTGAAAGAAAGGAGATAGCCGCAAAATCTCTGCACGCGATGCTTGTTTCCCAGAAGTAAATCATATGTGACATGTTGTTTCATTTAGGTTTAAAGAGTTAGCTGCTATACCGCCGGTTATGCTTTCCTATAGTGTAAATGGTAGTTTTACAGATAGGAATGTTAGCACAAAAATTGAAGAAATGGTGATAATTGAAAAATCTCTGCACACAATGCTTAGTTCTCAGAAGTAAATCATATGTGCCATGTTGTTTCATTTAGGTTTAAAGAGTTAGCTGCTATACCGCCGGTTATGCTTTCCTATAGAGTAAATGCTACTTTTACAGATAAGAATGTTAGCACAAAAACTGAAAGAAAGGAGATAGCCGCAAAATCTCTGCACAGAATTCTTAGGTCTCAGAAGTAAATGATATGTGCCATGTTGTTTCATTTAGGTTTTAAGAGTTACCTGCTATACCGCCGGTTATGCTTTCCTATAGTGTAAATGGTAGTTTTACAGATTGAAATGTTAGCAGAAAAACTGAAGAAAAGTAGATAGCTGAAAAATCTCTGCACACAATGCTTAGTTCTCAGAAGTAAATCGTATGTGCCATGTTGTTTCATTTAGGTTTAAAGAGTTAGCTGCTATACCGCCGGTTATGCTTTCCTATAGTGTAAATGGTACTTTTACAGATAGGAATGTTAGCACAAAAACTGAAGAAAAGGAGATAGCTGAAAAATCTCTACACACAATGCTTAGTTCTCAGAAGTAAATCATATGTGCCATGTTGTTTCATTTAGGTTTAAAGAGTTAGCTGCTATACCTCCGGCTTTGCTTTCCTATAGTGTAAATGCTAGTTTTACAGATAGGAATGTTAGCACAAAAACTGAAAGAAAGGAGATAGCCGAAAAATCTCTGCACACAATGTTTGGTTCTCAGAAGTAAATCATATGTGCCATGTTGTTTCATTTAGGTTTAAAGAGTTAGCTGCTATACTGCCGGTTATGCTTTCCTATAGTGTAAATGCTAGTTTTACAGATAGGAATGTTAGCACAAAAACTGAAAGAAAGGATATAGCCGCAAAATCTCTGCACACAATGCTTGGTTCCCAGAAGTAAATCATATGTGCCATGTTGTTTCATTTAGGTTAAAGAGTTAGCTGCTATACCGCCGGTTATGCTTTCCTATAGTGTAAATGGTAGTTTTACAGATAGGAATGTTAGCACAAAAACTGAAGAAAAGGAGATAGCTGAAAAATCTCTGCACACAATGCTTAGTTTTCAGAAGTCAATCGTATGTGCCATGTTGTTTCATTTAGGTTTAAAGAGTTAGCTGCTATACCGCCGGTTATGCTTTCCTATAGTGTAAATGGTACTTTTACAAATAGGAATGTTAGCACAAAAACTGAAGAAAAGGAGATAGCTGAAAAATCTCTGCACACAATTCTTAGTTCTCAGAAGTAAATCATACGTGCCATGTTGTTTCATTTAGGTTTAAAGAGTTAGCTGCTATACCTCCGGCTTTGCTTTCCTATAGTGTAAATGCTAGTTTTACAGATTGGAATCTTAGCACAAAAACTGAAAGAAAGGAGATAGCCGAAAAATCTCTGCACACAATGTTTGGTTCTCAGAAGTAAATCATATGTGCCATGTTGTTTCATTTAGGTTTAAAGAGTTAGCTGCTATACTGCCGGTTATGCTTTCCTATAGTGTAAATGCTAGTTTTACAGATAGGAATGTTAGCACAAAAACTGAAAGAAAGGAGATAGCCGAAAAATCTCTGCACACAATGTTTGGTTCTCAACAGTAAATCATATGTGCCATGTTGTTTCATTTAGGTTTAAAGAGTTAGCTGCTATACCACCGGTTATGCTTTCCTATAGTGTAAATGGTAGTTTTACAGATAGGAATGTTAGCACAAAAACTGAAGAAAAGGAGATAGCTGAAAAATCTCTGCACACAACGCTTAGTTCTCAGAAGTAAATCATATGTGCCATGTTGTTTCATTTAGGTTTAAAGAGTTAGCTGCTATAAGGCCGGCTTTGCTTTCCTATAGTGTAAATGGTAGTTTTACAAATAGGAATGTTAGCACAAAAACTGAAAGAAAGGAGATAGCCGCAAAATCTCTGCACGCGATGCTTGTTTCCCAGAAGTAAATCATATGTGACATGTTGTTTCATTTAGGTTTAAAGAGTTAGCTGCTATACCGCCGGTTATGCTTTCCTATAGTGTAAATGGTAGTTTTACAGATAGGAATGTTAGCACAAAAATTGAAGAAATGGTGATAATTGAAAAATCTCTGCACACAATGCTTAGTTCTCAGAAGTAAATCATATGTGCCATGTTGTTTCATTTAGGTTTAAAGAGTTAGCTGCTATACCGCCGGTTATGCTTTCCTATAGAGTAAATGCTACTTTTACAGATAAGAATGTTAGCACAAAAACTGAAAGAAAGGAGATAGCCGCAAAATCTCTGCACAGAATTCTTAGGTCTCAGAAGTAAATGATATGTGCCATGTTGTTTCATTTAGGTTTTAAGAGTTACCTGCTATACCGCCGGTTATGCTTTCCTATAGTGTAAATGGTAGTTTTACAGATTGAAATGTTAGCAGAAAAACTGAAGAAAAGTAGATAGCTGAAAAATCTCTGCACACAATGCTTAGTTCTCAGAAGTAAATCGTATGTGCCATGTTGTTTCATTTAGGTTTAAAGAGTTAGCTGCTATACCGCCGGTTATGCTTTCCTATAGTGTAAATGGTACTTTTACAGATAGGAATGTTAGCACAAAAACTGAAGAAAAGGAGATAGCTGAAAAATCTCTGCACACAATTCTTAGTTCTCAGAAGTAAATCATACGTGCCATGTTGTTTCATTTAGGTTTAAAGAGTTAGCTGCTATACCTCCGGCTTTGCTTTCCTATAGTGTAAATGGTAGTTTTACAGATTGGAATCTTAGCACAAAAACTGAAAGAAAGGAGATAGCCGAAAAATCTCTGCACACAATGTTTGGTTCTCAGAAGTAAATCATATGTGCCATGTTGTTTCATTTAGGTTTAAAGAGTTAGCTGCTATACTGCCGGTTATGCTTTCCTATAGTGTAAATGCTAGTTTTACAGATAGGAATGTTAGCACAAAAACTGAAAGAAAGGAGATAGCCGAAAAATCTCTGCACACAATGTTTGGTTCTCAACAGTAAATCATATGTGCCATGTTGTTTCATTTAGGTTTAAAGAGTTAGCTGCTATACTGCCGGTTATGCTTTCCTATAGTGTAAATGCTAGTTTTACAGATAGGAATGTTAGCACAAAAACTGAAAGAAAGGAGATAGCCGCAAAATCTCTGCACACAATACTTGGTTCTCAGAAGTAAATCATATGTGCCATGTTGTTTCATTTAGGTTTAAAGAGTTAGCTTCTATACCGCCGGTCATGCTTTCCTATAGTGTAAATGCTACTTTTACAGATAAGAATGTTAGCAGAAAAACTGAAAGAAAGGAGATAGCAGGAAAATCTCTGCACAGAATTCTTAGGTCTCAGATGTAAATGATATGTGCCATGTTGTTTCATTTAGGTTTAAAGAGTTAGCTGCTATACCGCCGGTTATGCTTTCCTATAGTGTAAATGGTAGTTTTACAGATTGAAATGTTAGCACAAAAACTGAAGAAAAGGAGATAGCTGAAAAATCTCTGCACACAATGCTTAGTTCTCAGAAGTAAATCGTATGTGCCATGTTGTTTCATTTAGGTTTAAAGAGTTAGCTGCTATACCGCCGGTTATGCTTTCCTATAGTGTAAATTGTACTTTTACAGATAGGAATGTTAGCACAAAAACTGAAGAAAAGGAGATAGCTGAAAAATCTCTGCACACAATGCTTTGTTCTCAGAAGTCAATCGTATGTGCCATGTTGTTTCATTTAGTTTTAAAGAGTTAGCTGCTATAACTCCGGCTTTGCTTTCCTATTGCGTAAATGCTAGTTTTACAGATAGGAATGTTAGCACAAAAACTGAAAGAAAGAAGATAGCCGAAAAATCTCTGCACACAATGTTTGGTTCTCAGAAGTAAATCATATGTGCCATGTTGTTTCATTTAGGTTTAAAGAGTTAGCTGCTATACCTCTGGCTTTGCTTTCCCATAGTGTAAATGCTAGTTTTACAGATATGAATGTTAGCAAAAAAACTGTAAGAAAGGTGATAGCCGAAAAATCTCTGCACACAATGTTTGGTTCTCAGAAGTAAATTATATGTGCCATGTTGTTTCATTTAGGTTTAAAGAGTTAGCTGCTATACTGCCGGTTATGCTTTCCTATAGTGTAAATGCTAGTTTTACAGATAGGAATGTTTGCACAAAAACTGAAGAAAAGGAGATAGCTGAAAAATCTCTGCACACAACGCTTAGTTCTCAGAAGTAAATCATATGTGCCATGTTGTTTCATTTAGGTTTAAAGAGTTAGCTGCTATAAGGCCGGCTTTGCTTTCCTATAGTGTAAATGGTAGTTTTACAAATAGGAATGTTAGCCCAAAAACTGAAAGAAAGGAGATAGCCGCAAAATCTCTGCACACAATGCTTAGTTCTCAGATGTAAATCATATGTGCCATGTTGTTTCATTTAGGTTTAAAGAGTTAGCTGCTATACCACCGGTTATGCTTTCCTATAGTGTAAAAGGTAGTTTTACAGATAGGAATGTTAGCACAAAAACTGAAGAAAAGGAGATAGCTGAAAAATCTCTGCACACAACGCTTAGTTCTCAGAAGTAAATCATATGTGCCATGTTGTTTCATTTAGGTTTAAAGAGTTAGCTGCTATAAGGCCGGCTTTGCTTTCCTATAGTGTAAAAGGTAGTTTTACAAATAGGAATGTTAGCACAAAAACTGAAAGAAAGGAGATAGCCGCAAAATCTCTGCACACAATGCTTGGTTCCCAGAAGTAAATCATATGTTCCATGTTGTTTCATTTAGGTTTAAAGAGTTAGCTGCTATACCACCGGTTATGCTTTCCTATAGTGTAAATGGTAGTTTTACAGATAGGAATGTTAGCACAAAAATTGAAGAAATGGTGATAATTGAAAAATCTCTGCACACAATGCTTAGTTCTCAGAAGTAAATCATATGTGCCATGTTGTTTCATTTAGGTTTAAAGAGTTAGCTGATATACCGCCGGTTATGCTTTCCTATAGTGTAAATGCTACTTTTACAGATAAGAATGTTAGCACAAAAACTGAAAGAAAGGAGATAGCCGCAAAATCTCTGCACAGAATTCTTAGGTCTCAGAAGTAAATGATATGTGCCATGTTGTTTCATTTAGGTTTAAAGAGTTAGCTGCTATACCGCCAGTTATGCTTTCCTATAGTGTAAATGGTAGTTTTACAGATTGAAATGTTAGCACAAAAACTGAAGAAAAGGAGATAGCTGAAAAATCTCTGCACACAATGCTTAGTTCTCAGAAGTCAATCGTATGTGCCATGTTGTTTCATTTAGGTTTAAAGAGTTAGCTGCTATACCGCCGGTTATGCTTTCCTATAGTGTAAATGGTACTTTTACAGATAGGAATGTTAGCACAAAAACTGAAGAAAAGGAGATAGCTGAAAAATCTCTGCACACAACGCTTAGTTCTCAGAAGTAAATCATATGTGCCATGTTGTTTCATTTAGGTTTAAAGAGTTAGCTGCTATAAGGCCGGCTTTGGTTTCCTATAGTGTAAATGGTAGTTTTACAAATAGGAATGTTAGCACAAAAACTGAAAGAAAGGAGATAGCCGCAAAATCTCTGCACACAATGCTTGATTCCCAGAAGTAAATCATATGTGCCATGTTGTTTCATTTAGGTTTAAAGAGTTAGCTGCTATACCGCCGGTTATGCTTCCCTATAGTGTAAACGGTAGTTTTACAGATAGGAATGTTAGCACAAAAACTGAAGAAATGGAGATAATTGAAAAATCTCTGCACACAATACTTAGTTCTCAGAAGTAAATCATCTGTGCCATGGTGTTTCATTTAGGTTTAAAGTGTTAGCTGCGATACCCTTAGTTATTCTTTCGTATATAGTAAATGCTAGCATAAATATATGAATGTTAGCACAAAATCTGAAGTAAAGGAGATAGCTGCAAAATCTCTGCACACAATACTTAGATCTCAGAAGTAAATCATATGTGCCATGTTGTTTCATTTAGGTTTAAAGAGTTAGCTGCTATACCGCCGATTATGCTTTCCTATAGTGTAAATGGTAGTTTTACAGATAGGAATGTTAGCACAAAAACTGAAGAAAAGGAAATAGCTGAAAAATCTCTGCACACAATGCTTACTTCTCAGAAGAAAATCATATGTGCCATGTTCTTTCATTTAGGTTTAAAGAGTTAGCTGCTATACCACCGGCTTTGCTTTACTATAGTGTAAATGCTTGTTTTACAGATAGGAATGTTAGCACAAAAACTGAAAGAAAGGAGATAGCCGCAAAATCTCTGCACAGAATCCTTAGGTCTCAGAAGTAAATCATATGTGCCATGTTGTTTCATTTAGGTTAAAGAGTTAGCTGCTATACCTCCGGCTTTTCTTTCCTATACTATAAATGCTATTTTTACAGATAGGAATGTTAGCACAAAAACTGAAAGAAAGGAGATAGCCACAAAATCTCTGCACACAATGCTTGCTTCTCAGAAGTAAATCATTTGTGCCATGTTGTTTCATTTAGGTTTAAAGAGTTAGCTGCTATACTGCCGGTTATGCTTTCCTATTGTGTAAATGGTATTTTTCCAGGTAGGTATGTTGGCACAAAAACTGAAGAAAAGGAGATAGCTGCAAAATCTCTGCACAGAATTCTTAGGTCTCAGAAGTAAATCATATGTGCCATGTTGTTTCATTTAGGTTTAAAGAGTTAGCTGCTATACCGCCGGTTATGCTTTCCTATTGTGTAAATGGTATTTTTCCAGGTAGGTATGTTGGCACAAAAACTGAAGAAAAGGAGATAGCTGCAAAATCTCTGCACACAATGCTTAGTTCTCAGAAGTAAATTATATGTACCATGCTGTTTCATTTAAGTTTAAAGAGTTAGCTGCTATACCGCCGGTTATGCTTTCCTATAGTGAAAATGCTAGTTTTACAGATAGGAAAGTTAGCACAAAAACTTAAAGAAAGGAGATAGCCAAAAAATCTCTGCACACAATGCTTAGTTCTCAGAAGAAAATCATATGTGCCATGTTGTTTCATTTAGGTTTTAAGAGTTAGCTGCTATACTGCCGGTTATGATTTCCTATGGTGTAAATGGTAGTTTAACAGATAGGAATGTTAGCACAAAAACTGAAGAAAAGGAGATAGCTGAAAAATCTCTGCACACAATGCTTAGTTCTCAGAAGTAAATCATATGTGCCATGTTGTTTCATTTAGATTTAAAGAGTTAGCTGCTATACCGCCGGTTATGCTTTCCTATAGTGTAAATGGTAGTTTTACAGGTAGGAATGTTAGCACAAAAACTGAAGAAAAGGAGATAGCTGAAAAATCTCTGCACACAATGCTTAGTTCTCAGAAGTAAATCATATGTGCCATGTTGTTTCATTTAGGTTTAAAGAGTTAGCTGCTATACCGCCGGTTATGCTTTCCTATAGTGTAAATGGTAGTTTTACAAGTAGGAATGTTAGCACAAAAACTGAAGAAAAGGAGATAGCTGAAAAATCTCTGCACACAATGCTTAGTTCTCAGAAGTAAATCATATGTGCCATGTTGTTTCATTTAGGTTTAAAGAGTTAGCTGCTATACCTCCGGTTATGCTTTCCTATAGTGTAAATGCTAATTTTACAGATAAGAATGTTAGCGCAAAAACTGAAAGAAAGGAGATAGGCGAAAAATCTCTGCACAGAATTCTTAGGTCTCAGAAGAAAATCATATGTGCCATGTTCTTTCATTTAGTTTTAAAGAGTTAGCTGCTATACCGACGGTTATTTTTCCCTATAGTGTAAATGGAAGTTTTACCGATAGTAATGTTAGCACAAAAACAGAAGAAAAGGAGATAGCTGAAAAATCTCTGCACACAATGCTTAGTTCTCAGAAGTAAATCATATCTGCCATGTTGTTTCATTTAGGTTTAAAGAGTTAGCTGCTATACTGCCGGTTATGCTTTCCTATAGTGTAAATGCTAGTTATACAGATAAGAATGTTAGCACAAAACCTAAAAGAAAGGAGATAGCCGCAAAATCTCTGCACAGAATCCTTAGGTCTCAGAAGTAAATCATATGTGCCATGTTGTTTCATTTAGGTTTAAAGAGTTAGCTGCTATAAGGCCGGCTTTGCTTTCCTATAGTGTAAATGGTAGTTTTACAGATAGGAATGTTAGCACAAAAACTGAAATCAAGGAGATAGCCCAAAAATCTCTGCACACAATGCTTGGTTCTCAGAAGTAAATCATATGTGCCATGTTGTTTCATTTAGGTTTAAAGAGTTAGCTGCTATACCGCCGGATATGCTTTCCTATAGTGTAAATGCTAGTTTTACAGATAAGAATGTTAGCACAAAACCTGAAAGAAAGGAGATAGCCGCAAAATCTCTGCACACAATGCTTAGTTCTCAGAAGTAAATCATATGTGCCATATTGTTTCTTTTAGGTTTAAAGAGTTAGCTGCTATACCGCCGGTTATGCTTTACTATAGTGTAAAAGGTAGTTTTACAGATAGGAATGTTAGCATAAAAACTGAAGAAAAGGAGATAGCTGAAAAATCTCTGCACACAATGCTTAGTTCTAAGAAGTAAATCATATGTGCCATGTTGTTTCATTTAGGTTTAAAGTGTTAGCTGTTATATCGCCGGTTATGCTTTCCTATAGTGTAAATGCTTGTTAAACAGGTTAGAAAGTTAGCACAAATACTGAAAGAAAGCAGATAGCCGGAAAATCTCTGCACAGAATTCTTAGGTCTCAGAAGCAAATCATATGAGCCATGGTGTTTCATTTAGTTTTAAAGAGAGCTGCTATACCGCCGGTTATGCTTTCCTATAGTGTAAATGGTAGTTTAACAGATAGGAATGTTAGCACAAAAACTGAAGTAAAGGAGATAGCTGAAAAATCTCTGCACACAATGCTTAGTTCTCAGAAATAAAACATATGTGCCATGTTGTTTCATTTAGGTTTAAAGAGTTAGCTGCTATAAGGCCGGCTTTGCTTTCCTATAGTGAAAATGGTAGTTTTACAGATAGGAATGTTAGCACAAATACTGAAGGAAAGGAGATAGCCGCAAAATCTCTGCAGACAATGCTTGGTTCCCAGAAATAAATAAGATGTGCCATATTTGTTTCATTTAGGTTTAAAGAGTTAGCTGCTATACCGCCGGTTATGCTTTCCTATAGTGTAAATGGTAGTTTTCCAGATAGGAATGTTAGCACAAAAACTGAAGAAATGGAGATAATTGAAAAATCTCTGCACACAATGCTTAGTTCTCAGAAGTAAATCATATGTGCCATGTTGTTTCATTTAGGTTTAAAGAGTTAGCTGCTATACCGCCGGTTATGCTTTCCGATAGTGTAAATGCTTCTTTTACAGATAAGAATGTTCGCACAAAAACTGAAAGAAAGGAGATAGCGGCAAACTCTCTGCACAGAATTCTTAGGTCTCAGAAGTAAATCATATGTGCCATGTTGTTTCATTTAGGTTTAAAGAGTTAGGTGCTATACCGCCGGTTATGCTTTGCTATAGTGTAAATGGTAGTTTTACAGATGGGAATGTTAGCACAAAAACTGAAGAAAAGGAGATAGCTGAAAAATCTCTGCACACAATGCTTAGTTCTCAGAAGTAAATCATATGTGCCATGTTGTTTCATTTAGATTGAAAGAGTTAGGTGCTATACCGCCGGTTATGTTTTCCTATAGTGTAAATGGTAGTTTTACAGATAGGAATGTTAGCACAAAAACTGAAGAAAAGGAGAGAGCTGAAAAATCTCTGCAAACAATGCTTAGTTCTCAGAAGAAACTCATATGTGCAATGTTGTTTCATTTAGGTTTAAAGTGTTAGCTGCTATACCGCCGGTTATGCTTTCCTATAGTGTAAATGCTAGTTTTACAGATAAGAATCTTAGCACAAAAACTGAAAGAAAGGAGATATCCGCAAAATATCTGCACAGAATTCTTAGGTCTCAGAAGAAAATCATATGTGCCATGTTCTTTCATTTAGTTTTAAAGAGTTAGCTGCTATACCACCGGTTATGCTTTCCTATAGTGTAAATAGTTGTTTTACAGATAGGAATGTTAGCACAAAAACTGAAGAAAAGGAGATAGCTGCAAAATCTCTGCACACAATGCTTAGTTCTCAGAAGTAAATTATATGTGCCATGTTGTTTCAATTAAGTTTAAAGAGT